>NC_041339.1:26026241-26326241 GCF_004354835.1 Perca flavescens
CAGAGAGAGTCACTTTCCATGATCTGTGTCACAGGGTTTTTTCCCACCTATCTGGAACATACTGACACACATTTTTTAGTAGCTAGGCATATGATACATTTTGGTGCCAATCATTTAAGTTCTTTTTAGGTAAATCAATAAATAATTATAAAATAATAGTAATAATAAAAACTGAAATGTATAGCCTATTAAAAATAAACAAAAGGAAAATCAATTAAACAACACACACACCCCAGTGCATTTACTCTGTTTGTATTCTGTGATATGCACAATGTATGTAGGCCATGACGGACTAGACCACATCACCAACCATTTACTACGATGAGTGGTAATTTAACTCTGTGAAAATGATCCTGACTACGAATATGAGTTAACACGTACAATTTATTAGATACATCTAGCCAAAGCTAAATCCTACCTTCATAAAGGTTACAATGTTCAGTTTCTGTTGAAACTGTTTAAGAGAGGAGCTGGTTTAAAATGGTAATTTTAGAGACTGTGGTGCTGTTGACTTCTACTTTTATTTATTTATATGTGATGGACAAAATATCAAAAACCTGAGTCTTTACTGAAGAAAAAAAAACAACTATTTTATCAAAATAGCCCAAACACTTTGTTGTATTTAGACAGACAATTTTGTATTTGAAGAGGCACATTTTTTGTCATGTTTGTGCCTTTTTTTGTCCTAACATACTCATTCTTTAATCCATATGGATTTGTCCAATTTTCAACACTATCATCTCTGTTTCCCCAGAGAGAGTCACTTTCCATGATCTGTGTCACAGGGTTTTTTCCCACCTATCTGGAACATACTGACACACATTTTTTAGTAGCTAGGCATATGATACATTTTGGTGCCAATCATTTAAGTTCTTTTTAGGTAAATCAATAAATAATTATAAAATAATAGTAATAATAAAAACTGAAATGTATAGCCTATTAAAAATAAACAAAAGGAAAATCAATTAAAGTCATTTGCAGGGGACTCACCAAACAACTCTTCATAATACAGTAATGTGCATATATTTTTTGGTTGTATTCCAAATAAATGTATATATAAGCTAAGTTATATTCTATCAAATAGCCTTTTATATTAGAGGAAGTTGCTTCGTGCATGTGACATTTAGCCTACCCATTACTGTAAAAATATGAGGTTTAGAAAAACAACAAAGAGGTGGCTAATGTAATTTTTTTTAATGAAGTTATATTACCCTTTTCCAAAATTACAACACAATGCATAGATGTATTAAAAATAAATTCATATGGCATTTTTATTTGAAAGAATTGATGATTAAATTGAAAGTGATTAATCGATTATCAAAATGATAGATAGATAGATAGATAGATAGATAGATAGATAGATAGATAGATAGATAGATAGATAGATAGATAGATAGATAGATAGATAGATAGATAGATAGATAGATAGATAGATAGATATGTACTGTGAATAGCAACGGTTGCTACACGGACCGAATTTAATGACGCACAGCGGGCGGGACCTGTTGCAAATTGACAGGTCCTGAACAAATCAGACTTTAGTATTATCGCTGTTGTTGAAAACCCCGACTAATCACAATCAACAGAGGCAGCAACAATCTCATCGTGGTAGATGTAAGCGGTTGAAGAAGAGAAGCCGCAGCTTGTTAGGGAAGGAGCTTTCACAGAAGACACTAGGCCTAACAGTTGATGAATTATCAACATTTACTAGCTAACGTAACACTCATAGGTTACTCCGACATTAGCTCACAGTGTAAAAGGGTAAACATAATGATTGTGTCAAGGACAGAGTATATTTTACAATGTCAATCTCTAAAAATCAACCACATGATGAACAGCACCTGAAACGTTTGGTCATAGTGTCTAATTATGCTGCCATCCATTCATCGTGGGATATGGAGAGCTGCTGACCACATACTTAGGACAAGGTTTGTTAACAAAGTTCAACCTCGATTTCTGTATTTTGGCCACTAATTCAGAAACGGTCATACTGAATGTCTTTTACAGAAATCTTTATATGTTACTGTGTCATACATTAAAAATAGTTTATATATATGTGTATTTATATATTTATATATATATATATATATATATATATATATATATATATATATATATATAATCTATTTTTAATGTACATATTTAACATATAAATATTTCTGTAATAGACATTCAGTATGACTATTTTTAATGTATGACACAGTAACATACTGAGCCCAAAACAAAAGGCAACATATCAGTAAAATAATATCAATAATAAGAATAACTTTAATCTCAGAATTCTGACTTTAATCTCAGAACTGAAATAAAATGTTCACATGTGGCCCTAATCCTCTTCCGTAGAATACATCAATACTGCAAAGAAATACTGTATAAAGCTTTATACTTGTCAAAGCCTTGAGGAATGCTTTGTGTTTTCCCATTACCACTTGATTAAATACATCAAAACCAAATTTATTTTAGTCAACTCCTTAATTTTATATTTATACATTTATGTTTTCCCTATTTCCCCTATGCAAGTTAGCAAGTTTTGTTTTACACTCCATTTTGATTATTTTTTTAACATTATTATTTATTGACATTTTCAGTTTTATTTTTGACTTGTCTGAAAACATCGTATTACCTTTTGTCTGTTTTGGGGCTCCAGAATATACAGGGTTGTCTCTATATTGAAGATCCTACACATATGAAGTTACAGTGTCCGTTACCATTTACTTATTTCCAGTAGAGGAACTCCACCTTGCAGATTCCTCTCCACCTTTAATGGAGTCCCAGTTGGAATAGCTGATGCTGAGACCATCTTTGCATTATCATCAGGCCATGGCAGGTGTGGGGTGGCTGTGGTACGAGCCAGTGGTCCAGCCTCAGCTACAGCTCTGAGGTGTATGACCGGGCTCACCCGCAAACTGCCTCCTCCACGCACCGCCTTGTTACGCAGCATCACAGACCCCCAATCCAAAGAAGTGCTGGACCGCGGACTTGTCTTCTGGTTCCCAGGTCTGTTCCCTTGGACAACATTTTATTTCTTCTTCACATTTCTGTGATTTGTAATGTTGATATAGTATTTTTTTTTTTTACACACCATGGACTGCTTCCCTTGTACTCCTGAAGGCGTCCTCAAGAAATGACAATATAATACAGTACAATGTAAGAAAAGGCTAATACAGAGGGCAAAATACATTTTGCATCAGGTATTTATTTGTTAAGGGAAAACATGAATGTCAAACATTACCTGTCTCAAGGGATTTTGCAGTGTCTGCAAATTGAATTATATACCACTCTGAATGTAACAGTAATATAAACCAACGCTTGAGTAGTACTAAATCGGCTAAAACATGCAAAAACTCTTCTGCAAAAAAATGTTTTCTGTCTGGCTTGTTGGATCTTGTGTTGACAAACCAGCTTGGTTGTTAAATATTTATGTCAAGTCCCATCTCTCCTGTCCAGCTAATCTGTTTTATCTCATCACAGTATTGAGTCTTGTGATTCAAGAGGTATCATCTACTTGTAGTCCAAGTTTAATGAAGGTATTCCTAAACATTTAGCTCCTTCTGTGTATTTAAATGCCTAAAGTATATTCAGCCTGTGTTGTTGTTTCATTTGTGTTCATGTCTTCAGCTCCTCACAGTTTCACAGGAGAGGACAGTGTGGAGTTCCACATCCACGGCGGTCCTGCTGTCATTAGTGCTGTGTTACAGGCTCTAGGTAACATACAGATGTCATTATGCGTATGATATAATATATTAAACAACTTCATATATGCAGTACATCCCATACATACAGTGTCATGAGATGCACCGTCACTTTGCAGGATGTTTATATGTGTTACAGCCTTGACTTCCCAAGCTGTAAGCCTGCATTTTAAACACAGTAACTGGTTGAATCATATGACTGCCCATCACTGTGACTTAAAAGGGAAAAGTGATGCATGTATTCCTATTTCTAAGATACTTATAATATGCGCCTTGACAAGCGTGGCAATCCCTCTGCGACTAAAAAGTAATATTTTGCTGCAGTTCTCCCACTGGCCTTCTAGGGGGCAGTATTGTATAAGGTAAAAAGATAATGAAGGTAATTATCATCAGTTAATGTAAGATTATCACTAATTAGGAAAACATTACAGTGTTGGACATGATGTTGCTGAATAATGCTTCTTCTTTTTTTAAACTAAATAAAATATAGTGACTATGTTGGTAAGATGATAAGCAGCCAGTCAAATTTAAAACAGAATATTTTGTTCCACTTAATGGATCATGACCTCCATTTGCTAAATGATTTGTGTTCACTGTTGTCTCCTCCTGATGCGATTTGAAAAATGGTTTGAAAACAAAGGAAACGTAACCTCTTCAACCCGCACAGGTGTGCCTGTTTTCATTCCAAGTGAACCCTGATTGACACATTGACCCTGCGTTTGATCCGCCTCTGTTTGTATGCTGTGTGCATGATGCATGCCCACCTCGTGCCTCATAATGTTTGTATGTTGTGTGTGTTTTTCTCAGGAAGCGTGCCTGGCATGAGGCCTGCTGAAGCTGGAGAGTTCACGCGGCGGGCCTTTCAAGCAGGAAAGCTGGATTTAACAGAGGTAGGTTGAGAAGAGTATGTAAAAACCCATTGAGACAGATCTATGCAGATTTGCAAAAGCCTTTCAGAGCGATTTTGCAGGGTAAATGTGGAATAAATAGGGTCAGAAATGAACAGGGATTTCAAGTTCTTGAAATGTCAACAGTGAAAATGTTCTCTTTTACATCTTTTGCCCTTTGAACAATTATTTAATTGGGCTGTCAAATACCACTGGGCTTCTGTAGATGTTAATTTTCTTTAAAAAGCAGCATTTAGGCATTGAAAGAGGGCTGGTATGGATATACACAGTATATCATGATTCAGATTGAATTTCAGCAGTATACATTAAACTGAGTATTTATTCATCAGTATGCATATGTGTTTTTACAATTCAATAAAATTCATCTTGGAAATGATCAAAATGCCTCATAAAGTCCCATTAAGGGCACACAAATCCTTCCTTTGGTAATAAATGTCTTATCCTAGTAATCAATGTTATAATAAGATGAGAGCAATGAGAACTGAGAACAATTTGTCTTGGACGTTATAGCTACAGCAAGAAGAACTTTAATGCTGTCTTAACAGTAGCAGGGAACTGTGTCAGTACACTGTACATCTTACACACAGCACCACATGCTTATAAACCATGTAATCTGTTCTGTAGATAGCACATCATACACATAATTGGGGGAGTCATACAGTTAGTCAGAATGAAAACATAAGTGCAAGAAATAGATAAAATGATAATGCTCCTTTCAGGTGGAGGGGCTCGGAGATCTGATCCATGCTGAGACAGAGGCTCAGAGGAGACAGGCTCTCAGGCAGATGTCAGGAGAGCTGGGACGCCTCTATCAGGACTGGACCCACAAACTCAAACGGGTAGGTCGGTACAGATACTGGTGGTGTACACAGCAATTTCCAACATCCGTCATAGGCAGGGCGATGTACAGTACAAACAGGTTTTTCCATCAGGACCGGAGCCCTGGGCTTATAAGGTGTAGGGGGTGTGTGGCAGGAACTGAAGGTATAGTCTGGTCTCAAATCAGTCTTGAACACTTTTTTGTTTTCTTAAATTCATCTTAGTCCCTGATGCTACAAGGTGTGAAGTTTACTTTTTCCTGCCTACTATATATAATACAAAAATAAAGTCTTATTGATGTTCGGAGTACTTTTTCCTCCACTCTATAAACTGTTAACTGAATTATTCTGTACTGCAGAAACCTGTGTGTGTAAAGATCCTCCAGTTTCTACACAAAGATCAGATTGGATGTTGGAAGATTGTACATGTCTGTTTCTCAGACACTGTGCTGTTGGTCTCGACCTGAAATCAGACTTGATTTGCTGGTGGTCTTCCACAAAACTTGATCAAACCAGACCCGGTTTTAAAAGTGACAGGTGAACAGGGGGCCTTTTGAAATTCTGTTGTTCTGTCTAATTCGGAGTTAGTTTGACAGCAGAAACAAGCCTCCTGGAGTTCTTCCTGTAGAAACTTTGTCCATGTTCGTGTCTGACATTTCTCTAAAAACAGTGTCTTGGAAAGAACCTGTCTGTACTGTGCTGTAGGTCAGGCCTCAGTAGTTTCACACCCAAACAATGCTTTCTTTTCTTTTTTTTTGTATTACCGCAGCTGCTTTTCCAACACATCGTTGATGGATTAACTTATGGGAATCAGAGGCTTCCTGTTTTCATGTTGCTGTAGCACCTGTAGTATAATACTGAGAATCAAAATACTAATCTGTATGGTACATGGGTATATTTACTTTCCATTGTTAACAGGGTTGGGGGGGAAAACGGAGAACAATGCAAATGAAATTGAATAGATTGGAATTAAATTAACTTTGAGGGGGAACCCCCATGGAGTTAAGATAACACATTGCTAAATTATTGACACCTATTTTTGCAGGTGTACACATTTCCTCTCTGTTTAGAAAAGCTTTGTGAATACAAACTCATAATCCTGCACCATCACTGAGTCAGTTCAGAGACCTCGATGAGCTTTTAATTTGGACTTTCCTGTGGAAAGCCACTTGCACATGTTCAATGTCACGTTTCTATTTTTTACTTTCTCAGAGCAAGATGTTTTTTTAAAGCACCTACTTTAATGTGCTGTTGATCCATCTTCACTCAAGTGACATCCATGTAATGTTTTTTTCCATCTCAGAGCATCTAGTTTTGTATTGTTTTGGATGGATTAAAGATGAATTAAACCAAGCACAGCTGCTGTATGTCTTAGGACAGGCACACAATAAAGACATTGATATATTATGTGCAGCAGTATTGTTTTTCCTATCTCTGCAGTTTCCTGTACTGCATAGATAAGAAATGTATGTATATATAAGGGTCAGAAAGTTGAGTCAGTCTTGAAGTCAAGATAAATTGGAGTGAAAGAAAGAATGAGTGCAACTGTAAAATTCACATTAAGGGTTAGTGACCTTGCTGCTGTTGAATGCTCCATAGAGCTTGTCATATTATTTAAAGGTGCTGTAGGTAGGATTTGTGAAGATCCAGGACTTAGCAAAAATATTTGAACATCGAAAACTTCTCAGTACCTCTCCCCTTTCCGCTAAAGGCCAAAAGTGTCTCCTAAGCCCCTCCCCCCACAAGGGAGAATGAATGCATGTGCATGAGCAGTGATTGACATGCAGTTAGACCCCCCTGCTTCATGTAGTTCTACTGGAACATAGGGTCAGTTTCAGCAAATATGACAGAAAGTTAGCTTTATAAGTCTTACCTACTGCATATTAATGATCACACCAGGACACATGGTTAGAGGTGTTCAGTACACGTACGAATGAATCTTTATAGTAACAATAAAAATGAACTGGAGATTCTGAATCACTTCGGTCATTGAACACATCAGTAGCTTTTAGTAATTGATCTCCTCACTGGTGACGGAGAAATGTTGTCAGCTCAGCTGTTGATACACAGTATGTTACTTCCTAGTTAAAAGAATATTAAAAGATGGTGACAGCCAGAGGAAAAATGATAATCTGGTAAGCCAGTTAAATTAGTGGCTACTGAGCTATTTCCCTTATGTGCTGCTGTGCTGTAAAGGATAGTTTTGTACTAAACTGAACGAGGGGAACGAGCGAAGAGAGAGAGAGGTATGATGTGCAATAAAGGTCCTGTTTTTGTGGTATGCCGCTCATAAATTGGATCAGGATGGCCCGGTCTGAAGTGTGTTTGGACTGAGATGCACACATTTAGGTTAGTAAACATTATCAGTGAGTACGAACCTCAGTTAGTTAAGTGATTTTGTGATTTCTACCTCTACACATCTATACACTACATACAGACACTTACAAAAGGTTTAGAAACTTCAAGGCAAGGCAAGGCAAGGCAGCTTTATTTGTATAGCACATTTCAGCAACAGGGCAATTCAAAGTGCTTTACATAAAACATTATAGAGCAGTTAGAAAACAATTAAAAAACAATAATAAACAAATTAAAAACATTAAAAGACAAGAATAAAATTGATAGTGCAGTATAAGAATAAAAGTTACAGTGCAGTATAAGAAATTAAAGTTAATAAAATAGATTATTTAAAGAAAAGCAACATCAAAAAGATAGGTCTTTAGCTTAGATTTAAAAGAACTGAGAGTTGCAGCGGACCTACAGGTTTCTGGGAGTTTGTTCCAGATATGTGGAGCATAAAAACTGAACGCTGCTTCCCCCTGTTTAGTTCTGACTCTGGGGACAACAAGTAGACCTGTCCCAGATGACCTGAGAGGTCTGGGTGGGTCATAATGTAGTAGCAGATCAGAAATGTATTTTGGCCCTAAACCGTTTAGTGATTTATAAACCAGTAAAAGTATTTTGAAATCAATTCTTTGAGGCACTGGAAGCCAGTGTAGAGACTTCAGTACTGGAGTGATGTGATCCACTTTCTTGGTTTTAGTGAGGACTCGAGCAGCAGCGTTCTGAATCAGCTGCAGCTGTCTGATTTTTTAGGGAGACCTGTAAAGACACCGTTACAGTAGTCAAGTCTACTGAAGATAAAAGCATGGACAAGTTTTTCCAGATCCTGCTGAGACATAAGCCCTTTAACCCTTGATATATTTTTAAGGTGATAATAGGCTGATTTTTTAATTATGTTAATGTGGCTTTTAAAATTTAGGTCCGAGTCCATGACTACACCAAGATTTCTGGCTTTGTCTGTTGTTTTTAACATTGTCGTTTGAAGCTGAGCGCTGACTTTCAATCGTTCCTCTTTTGCTCCAAAAACAACCACCTCCGTTTTTTCTTCATTTAATTTAAGAAACTTCTGGCACATCCAATCATTAATCTGTTCAATGCACATATTTAATTGTTGTATTGGGCTATAGTTCCTAGCGATAAGGTTATGTAAATTTGTGTGTCATCCGCATAACTATGGTAACTTATTTTGTTGTTTTCCATAATCTGAGCCAGTGGAAGCATGTAGATGTTGAACAGAAGAGGCCCCAGAACTGAGCCTTGGGGAACTCCGCACATCATATTTGTATGCTCAGATGTATAATTACCTATAGACACTAAGTAGTCCCTATTCTTTAAATAGGATTCAAACCACTTTAGTACTGAGCCAGAAAGACCAACCCAGTTTTCCAATCGGTCAAGCAATATGTCATGGTCTACCGTATCAAATGCAGCACTGAGATCAAGTAATACTAAGACTGAAATTTTGCCACTATCTGTGTTTAAGTGGATGTCATTAAAGATTTTAACAAGAGCCATCTCAGTGCTGTGGTGTGGTCGAAAACCTGACTGGAAGGCATCAAAACTGTTGTTTAGCGATAAGAAAAGGTTGAGTTGTTGAAAAACCACTTTTTCTATGATTTTACTTAAAAATGGAAGGTTTGATATTGGCCTATAGTTGCTCATTAGTGACGTGTCTAGATTGTTCTTTTTTAGGAATGGCTTGATGACTGCCGTTTTCAGGGCCTGTGGGAAGATACCTGAGAGCAGAGATGTGTTTACAATCTGTAGAAGATCAGAAGCCAAACAATTCGAAACATTTTTGAAAACACCCGTTGGTAGAATATTAAGGCAACAGGAGGAGGTTTTCAGATGTTGTATAGTGTCCTCCAGGTTTTTAAGGTTGATCGTATGAAATTGTGTCATGTTGGAATTTGTTTTGCGTGCACACTGTGACAACACATATCCTGTACTTGATATGGAAGCACTGACTGTCTAATTTTCTGAATTTTGTCTGTGAAGAAGGAGGCAAAGTCATTGCAAGCCTTGGTAGACAACAGTTCAGATGCTATTGGTACTGGAGGGTTTGTTAATCTATCAACAGTAGCAAACAAAGCACGTGAATTATTATTGTTTCTGGCAATAATGTCAGAGAAAAAGGACCGCCTTGCATTCCTTAGTTCCATATTATAAATGCGAAGTCTCTCTTTGTAAGTGTTATAATGGACCTGGAGATTAGATTTTCGCCAACTGCGTTCAGCTTTTCGACACTCTTTTTTCTGTTCTCACAACTATAAAATTTCTCCATGGAGATCTTTTCTTACCAGAGACAGCTTTGACCTTAGTGGGAGCAATAGCATCAATAACATTCGTAATTTTACAGTTGAAATTATCTACAAACTCAGTGACTGAGGCCCCAGTGAGGGTGGGTGTAGAGGAGAAAAGCTGAATGAATGATTCACTGGTGTTTTCAGTGATATACCGTTTTCTGATTAACTTTGTTTGAACACTTTTGGGCAGAGAGATAGTGCCGTTAAAGAAAACACAGGAATGATCAGAGAGAGCAACATCAGTCACCACAACCTTGGAAATGTTCACACCCTTGGAGATAATCAAGTCCAGAGTGTGCCCCTTATTGTGCGTGGGCTGTGTCACATGCCGAGTCAGTCCATAGCTCTCAAAAACACAACACAGTTCTTTGGTCCCTCGGTCCTGGGGGTTGTCAACATGAATGTTGAAATCACCACCAATAATTACACGGTCAAAGTTAATACAGATTATAGACAACAGTTCAGTAAAGTCGTCAAAGAAGTTTGCACAGTATTTAGGTGGCCTATAGATATTTAGAAGTAGAGCTAGAGGGGAGGATCTTAGCTGAAGAGCCACATATTCAAAAGAAGCAAATTTACGTAAGATATTTGCGTACATTAGAATGAGTCATTAAACAAAATGGCGACTCCACCTCCTTTCTTATTCACTCTATTCTCACTCATAAAACTGAAGTTAGGGGGGGCTGACTCAATGAGAACAGCAGCACTGTTATTATGGTCCAACCAGGTTTCAGTTAAAAACATAAAATCAAGATTGTGGTTGATAATAAAATCATTGATTAAAAATGATTTTCCCGCCAAAGACCTAACGTTTAGTAGTGCTAGTGTTAGTGCGTTTTCATTTTTTGGGACAGACTGTGGCTGACGAGGAATGGATGCTAAATTTGCAAAGTTTGCAGTTCCGTGCTTATTCACCATTCTTTTTCTATTACCTATCACAACATAAATTGTGGAAGAATCTAATACGTAGGGCCCAGGCTTGTCTTGGAAAAAGTCATGAGTGCTACTAGGCATGCAGCCTGGACCCGGCCCATATCAGTTAATGCTTGCTGCATTTTGCACACAAGCATCCTTATCAGTTTGGGGAGAAGGAGTTAACTGCCGTCCTTGAGGGGGCAGAGGTGCCTGGCGTTTTACGATGGGAGAAGGAAGGGGGGGCATACTTGGTTCCAGCATTTACCAGCTGCTTCATCTGGTCAGTGAACTCCAACATGGGGATGGGGGAAAGAGGGGAGAGCGACGTATCCTTAAAGAGGTCCTCAAAGCTTTCGTGGTTGTCAAAGGGGTTTGAGGAGTGTTGGACGGGTGAGACGGGGGGTTGAGATTTCTCATCTCCGGTCTTTGGTCTCCCATGGTCAAATCTTTGCTCAGGTGGGGGCTGTGGTGGCTCACTGCCGCACTTTGTTGTGTCTTCCTCTTGTTTTGGTTCATCTTGTCTCGTGTCCTTGGCCAAGGGAGCAGATGTGTGGTGCAGAAAGTAAAGTAGGCTAGAGGTGAACAGCTTTACTCCTGGCTTGTTAAGGAATAGTCCATCTGCTTTAAAAAGATGTCTGCAGCCACAGAAAATGTTAAAATTGTCAATGAACTGCATCGAATGGTTGTTGGTACATGCAGTTGATAGCCATCTGTTCAGTGCCAACAGTCTGCCGAAACTCTCAGCTCCTCCTCTGACTGCTGTTGAACTTGAACTTTTCTGGGGGAGAGGGTTAATAGCAAAAATAGAAAAGTTTTTTTTGCTTTGAAGTCATCCAAAACCCTGTCTGTATTTTGTGTTAACTTTCTACATATAAGTTGTTGGGTAAAGACACCTGACTTGTACTACGGTTTGTAGTTTTACGTTCACTAATAAGGCTTCCGATGGTGGCATGTTTTTGTCTTGTTTACATCTAATCCTGACATAGGGTGAGTTTTCCTTTTACATGTTGTAGGTGATTCAGAGCAACAGGTCACTGACCGCCGATAAACTCAACTGAATGGATGCAGGCCACATGCTCCTCCTCCACAGTGAACTGTTTTGAAGAATATATAGACCAATGATCTTTTAACACTTTACCATATCTGACCAACCGGTCGAGCTGATCTCCCTGGAGGAACTCTGTTAAGCTGCTTGTCGGCAGCTTTCTCAGGACGGTTCCAAGAAGCAATTTTGAACACGCCTTTATTTTGGAATCCGATTTCTGGGAATCCTGTTAATCAGACGTATACCATCTGTATGAAGCGAGGGGTCAAACCCTCATTTACTACCGACACAATGCAGTTTTTTTTTTTAACCCTTGGCTTCCCACTTTTGTGGATGGTTTAGAGTATGGGAATCTGATGCTTCCTGTTTTTGTGCAGCCTTACTACTATTGTGTTTATGCTCTTCATGTCAATCAAGATACTGATCGCTGCTGTGGTGGAAATACTGATGCCCCCCGCCCCCCTTAAATAATTAAGAAATTAACCAAAAAAATTATCAACAGATTAATTAACAATGAAAATAATGGTTCATTTTAGCACTCAATCAAAGTGGCTTTATTACAACACCACACAAGTGGTGCCATGAGGAAAAAAATAAAAGTGAGAGTGCAGTCAGTAGTATTTCCCTTGTTCAGGGGGTCCAAGGTGTTAATTTCACACACTAATTCAGCCTCTTCCATCTCTCCTCTCGGCTTTGTGTGTCATACAGTGTCTGGCTCATGTCGAGGCCTTCATAGACTTCAGTGAGGATGAGCTCATTGAAGATGGGGTCTTAAACCAAGGTATGTGTACACTGTCCTTAAAAAAAATAACCGTCATCCCTTGGGCTTTCAGGAGCTCTGTTTCTCTCCGAGGAGAGTCTGGCTGGTTTAAAGGCTGGGAACAATTGTTTGTTTTGGTGACACGAAATGTGGGCTCACGCCTCAGAGTGGCAAATAATAATAGACTAATTTCCAAAAATTGACTACCTGGCATAAATACTTACCATTGCCACCTGAAAACATACAGCAAATGGCATTATAAGTTATATCTTATGTTTTCTCTCAAGTCATCCCAAGTTGGATGAATTAATGTCCTTTTAATCAATCAAGATTCTCAAGTTTAAATGTCTTCCCCTTAAGATAAAGTAGGTATTGTTGATGCATTGTATTGTCAAAAGCATTTTTCCGCTTTATTCACATGCGGAAAGAGACAGGTCCATGACAAATTTTTCATCCAGACGAACGGTGTCAGACACCGGACAGGCTTTCTTACTTCAAAGGACAGAAATTCCCTTCACAAGGCCACGAAAGTGAAGTTAAATATGAAACCTTTGTCATGTTCTGTTCCGTCCTCTCTCTTTAAGTTATTTATTAGTTAAGTTATTTATTTAACTTATTTTATGTATTTTAGTCTTTTTAGCTGTGGGCATCTCAGGTTTGTTCCAAACAATGTCTCGTTGTATCTGTGTACAATGACAAATAAAGTATCTTATATCTTATCTCATCTCCCTCTCAACCCCCACAGTGGACAAATCAGTGTGTGATCTGCAAGCGGAGATGGAGCGCCACCTAAAGGATGAGAGGAGGGGCGAGCGGCTACGCAGTGGAGTCCAGGTGGTCATCGCAGGAGCCACCAATGCAGGGAAAAGTAGCCTCCTTAACACACTCTGTAAGAGAACCAAGAAAACCGACACACACACACACACACACACACACACACACACACACACACACACACACACTCACACACTGTAAAGGGAATAATATTAAATATTATTTACTATCTTCTAAATACAGACCTTACTGTTGAATCATACCGCTGTCAGCCATGGTTTGGGAGGAAAAGAAGGCAACGTCTGTCACACTATAAGCAGCCTGGACTGACAGGATTTTGTGCATTCTGATTTTGAAATCAAGCAGTATGACAGTAGTTATTTGGGTTGGCGTTATATAATGGCGTTTTTCCATTACATGGTACCTGCTCGACTCACCTCAACTCGCTGTGCGTCCGTTTTCCATTGCAGATTTTAGTATCGCCTCAGCGTGGCTGGTCGTCATAGGGACTGCCGTGGGCGTGGCTTAGTAGCTTGCTTTTCCCATTGACATATCCCCGACGCGTTTCCTGGTTCTCCGTCACCGTAAACAACATGATATCAAAGAGATAATTAACGTTTACTGCTCCAGATTTCCCACCGTGGTCACATATATATGACTCTAGAGTCGCTACTCGCTTTGTTTCTCTCACAAATATATGACTCTAGAGTCGCTACTCGCTGCGGAGATAATCGCTGTCACTCTCCCACTTCTCCCTCGCTCACTAGCTCCCCACACACACACACATACGGCGACTCAACACACACATCACACATGCACACACCAGCGCACCAGTATAACCATCAGGCCACTTGTATGCTACGGAAAAAGCTCTGCGTGGAGCCTCCGGCAGCAGAAAAACACCGCTGGCTAAACTATTTAAAAATGCCGTCACTCGCTAGCAATGCAGTGATCAGTGACGCTTCTTTCCAACCAATCAGCAGCCTGCAGGGTTTCACTTCACCTTCTCGGCTCGCCTCAGCTCGCTTGGAACCTCGACTGAGCAGGTACTAAAAAAAGTACCTGTTAGCAGGTACCAGGTACTTTTTTTCGTAATGGAAAACCAAAAAAGTAGAGTAGAGGCGAGGCGAGTAGGTACCATGTAATGGAAAAGCACCATAAGTAACCTTCAACTCCAGGTACCTGGGTTCAGTTTCAAATACTGAAAATCATTTATTAGTTGGTATTTCATCAGAAGCCATTCTTCTTTTTCCTGATCATATTAAAATTTTTTTGAGCACTTTTGTGTCATATTGATAAAAAACCCAGCTATTAAACTACTGATGGATCTTGTGGTTAGGTTGTTGTTAGGTTGTTTTTTTCAAGGTGTTTTGTTTTCCTGTTACTGTTAGAGGAACGTTTTCATGTGAAAGACAGGAAGGTCAACGAAATCTATCCAATTTGTGGTACATATTATAATAATCTCGTCATAGCACAGGAACTTTATCTCATAATTATCACAACACACCATATGTGAACAGTAGATCCTGCTCCACACATGAATTACAATATTTTGACTTTTCAGATTTCATTGCTTCCGATATGGCGTGCATCAGAAGATATCAGAGTCACAGTCTGCTGCTTTAAATAGCAACTGATTATGTAGCAATGTTTTTTTTTTAAAGATTCTTTTTTGGGCATTTTCAGCCTTTATTCTGATAGGACAGCTGAAGACATGAAAGGGGAGAGAGAGGGGGAATGACATGCAGCAAAGGGCCGCAGGTCAGAGTCGAACCCCGGCCTGCTGCGTCAAGGAGTAAACCTCTATATATGGGCACCCACTCTACCAACTGAGCTATCTGGGTGCCCGATTATGTAGCAATGTTAATGAAGAAATATGCATATAAACAGAAATAAGCACTCCATAAACAAAACAAAAATGTATGCGCTTCAATTTTCTCATTCTAAATCAGTTCTTCTGTTGTTTTTCCAAGTTTATCCAAGTCAGCCTAATGAACCCCTTGTTTATGGCCTAAGGTTGTGTTTGTTTAGTATATTGTATCCTTAAATCATTTAGAATCACTCTATATAAACTTTCCAGAGAGGGGACTTGGCAGGTTCTCCTCATAGCTTCCTATCGGAATAATAGACGTATTTATCAAACTTCAGATAAAATCCTGTTATAATTTTCTTCTTCCGATTAGTCTCCCCTGCGGGCTGGGCTCACACCCAGTCAGCACAGATAAGTATTGATGAGCTGGCAGCATTATTTGATGTTGGATACATGGGGGTTGTCAGCCAAGTTCTTGAATAAAGAAAGGATAACAAAATATCTTCTTTGTGCTTGTACAGTGCAGAACCTTAGTAGGTATAAAGTTTTTTTTAAATGAGGCTGATAAATAGAGTGCAATGGATGTAGCAAATGATTGCTCGTACTAACAAGTATTGTCTGTGTAGCCAAACCTGATATATTCACTACTAGTGTGGTAGAAAATAGTCTCCAACCATTACACTATGTACTCCTGTTTTAGTAATGTTTGCAAAAAGCTACAGTGCCCAGCTGATTAAGGAAATCATTTGTAATTTTTTAGTACAAACGGCTGGACTTGGAGCTGACACAGACAGTCAGGCTAACACTGATAGTTTTGGTCTTTTCATGGGATTTGTTGACATAAGAAAAATATACAATACTCCCAACTTCATCCTTTAACCTTCTTGTATCCAGGCCAAAGACCTGCAGCCATTGTGTCTCCCATTGCTGGCACCACCAGGGACATAGTAGAGACGGCACTGGACATCGGTGGATTCCCTGTCCTGTTGAGTGACACAGCCGGCCTCAGGGAGAGCCTAGACCTGGTGGAGAGAGAGGGGGTCCGCCGTGCTCGGGAAAGGTAGGGGGAGGAAGCCCTTTTATTTAAAATATTCCACACAGCATTTTTTTTTTTAGCTCAGATCTAATTTTTGAGAAGCAGATCAAAATTCTTGAGAAATTAACACTGGTATTTGGAACGCTACAGGATAGTAACACATGTAGAGTACATGTGTAGTAGCACATGTAGAATGCTGCTTCGGCAAAATGTTCACGTGTGTATAATATTACACAAAACAAATTAGCCAGGGGACCAATGGAATATGTCCTTGAAAACAAAGAAAGGAAGAAATCCGCAGAGTGAAGAGCTGGTCCGTTGTTCATTTCTTTCCCGTAGACTTTACCAGGGAGGCTGAGAAGTGTGATACCCCTATAATTGGCACACACCCTCTGGTCCCCTTTTAAAAAGGGGAACCATCATGCTATATTTTTTGTAATGTCTACTTTACCTCCAGAGTTTATATTATTGCTGAGCCATAGTTATAAATACATGGACAAACACTCTCAGGAGGTTGCGTAATGAAGAACCTCCTTTCCTTTTTGTAGAGTATTTATCATTAGAAGGTTCTTCATGTGTGGTGCAGAGAATGGACATATATGGCAATTCACTGACAGCTGCTTCCACTGTTTACACCAGGGAAGAATAGCAGTACTCGTAGCACTCGTCATCACTGCTTTATCATATACAAACAGACAGCCAGACGAATGGGCACACTGGCACATACACACAATATTAAATCAGCTTTTATTCACAGACACAGACATGTTTTATCGCATGGTTTTGGGTGGGCCTAACAACACACCTCCACATTGATTATAAATTGATTTATATGTGGAAAGAAAAAGTTTCCAGTGTTTGTACTAAGTAAAAAATTACTTAGTAAAACATTTTAGTGTTTAACTTAGTCAGTGTGTTGCTGACACACCTGACAGTTGACTAAAAGACTTCAATCTACAGAATTTAAGGATTCGTTTTCATGCCAAAAAAGACAAATGTCAGTTGTTTCCCTAAGTAGTTGTGTTCTTGGCAGTGGATAAAGCATCTGACACATCAGTTAGCTGTTACATCACAACATGACCAATATCAATTAAATTTTATTGACATTGAAGGGGACTTGCTGCACCTTGTCCCTCTGATAGAATACTGTAGATCGCTTGGTGACGAATCTGATGAAAAATATCAATGAAAATGCTAAAAATCCCGATGAAGATTTACAGAACACATATTCTATAATCCCTTTACTGTTTGTTTAAGTTATTTGGGCGACCGGGTGGCTCTATAGGAAGGGTGGGCAGTTTGTGTTCTATGGGGGAACTTTCTGTGCAGGGAGCAGGTCAGAGGCTCATGACCTGGGTCACTACAGGAAGGACGTGCTAAGTACAAGCATCCGCTGGTGCTGCTAACTGCACAGTAGGACCAATGCAAAGGAGTGTTTAAAGTAAATAACATTAAGATGAATTAGTTAAAAATATCCTTGTAATTATTTACAATATTAGTGGGACATACCATATTGCTTTCTGAAATAAAACATCAGAGAGGCAAGCCTCTGCTCTGATTTGTCAGCAGTATACAGCCTGGAGCTGCTTCAGTTGCTGAGTATTATAATAGTGTAGTGCAGTTATTTAGCCATAAATCTGTGTTATTATATAAAAGTATTGGGCATATTAAAACTTAAATTTGAAAATGCTGACAAACATTTGTAATGTAAATATGAAGGCCCAGAAGGTAGAAATATTTGTTTTACCCAGAACAGCTCAATGAGTTTGGAAAACTGCTCTATATCAGTATATGTCAGTACGCCGATCTCCTGTCATGGTGTGAATTTAGGATTTTAAAAAAATAAATAAAAAAAACTCCCAAATTCTTGATCAAATGCTGCTATGCTCCTATGAAAAATTCCTAGTCAAGATTGGAGGCTGCGTTCTTTTTTCCAGAGTGGAACAGGCAGATCTGACCCTGGTGGTTGTGGACTGTACTGATCTCCCCTCTGATGCACAGCAAGCTGCAGCCTTCCTTCAGGATCACCTCAGGAGAGTCCTGCCCAACCAGGAGCAGCCTGAGACAGGTAGGATATCCAGGCCTCATCTGCTCCTGCTTCACCTGGACTGTCAGTGATGCCCCAATAGAGCAAATATAGCACACCAATCGGACATTCTTCAAAAACAGAAAAAAATAAACATTTTTAAATTTATTTATTTATGAAATACTATATATTTTTACATTTTACTTTTTTTAATGACCTTTTAATGATCTACTATGCTATGATTTTTTTTTCCTCAGTTTGACTTTTTTATGACATACTATAGTATGACTGTTTTTAATGATTTTCTTTTATGACATACTACATATACTTTGACATTAATTACTTTTTATGACATAAATACTTTGACTTTTATGACTTTTTTATGAGTTTTTATGATATACTATTCTATGACTTTTTTATGACATAAGGTGCAAATCTCTAGGCAAAAGTAGGTATGAAGTATTCCAAGCTGTGATAGAGATTTCAGATTTCAGTCGTCATGAGTAATTGAATAGAAATGTCTGTGCCTGAGAGAATAATAGCTGAGTCATTGGTGATTTGATCAACATTTGTTCTTCCTTCCTTTCTTACCACAGTATTTCCTGCAGACAGGCTTCTTCTTGTGCTGAATAAAACTGACATGTTGCCTGAGGAGCGGAGGCTGAAGCTGGACAGGGAGTTAAGACGTGTCTCTGGACTACCTCCGGTTTGTCTGATCTCTTGCCACACTAATGAAGGACTGCAGGACTTCCTCACAGTGCTACACGGCAGCGTCAAAACTCTGTGAGTTGCTACAATTTATGTTTTGTTGTGCCAGAGCAAAGACTGCATGTCTCATTTAAATGTATCAGAAAGATTTATTTTTTTCTGTGATGCATTTATAAAAACAAATGTATGTCGGCATGGATAAATGCACACGCACTTGTCATTGATTATACCAGGCTTCCAAAAGTATCTTTGTGTCCCCTAAATTTCCTTTGTCCAATTGTGAATAAGAGCTTTCTGTAAGTCCACTACAGCAATGACCTTTGTGGCACTAAAACTATAAAACCTGAAATAAACACTGTATCCAAATCATTCTATTTTTTATGTAGATGCAGTAACTACCTCACAGATGTTTTTGTACTGTTGGTATGTTTTTAAGGCTCATTGTTTTAACTGGTTTATACCAAAGACATGTCTTCAGTTTTGTGAAGTAGATCAATTAAACTGATTCAGTTACAGCGTGCTTTGCTGTCTGCCGCAGTCTTTTTTAATACTACCACAAGACGGCAAATCCCACACTTTAGATTCAAAAGAAAAATGAAAGGAAAATGCAGAATGTTTGTGCTGCAATTGGTTTTCATCCTTTTTAAAGTACAAAATAATGAGTGTCAGGTTTATTTTGCTATCTAACTTCCTTTCTAGGTGTGGCGACCCTCTGTCAGGTGCCCCCACCCTGACCCAGGCCCGCCACAGGGCCCACCTGCAGCAGTGTTTTGCGGCCCTGGCTCAGTACCAGCGGTACCGCGACATTGACCTCGCTCTGGCAGCCGAAGGCGTCCGGTTGGCTCTCACCAGCCTGGGTCGGATCACTGGACGTGTCGGGGCAGAGGAGATCCTGGATATCATCTTCAAAGACTTCTGCATTGGAAAATAGTCAGTTGACGAGACAAAAAGGGCACCAGCTTGGCATTATACCAGGCTTCGAGGCACAGCAAGAGTAAAAAGAATAAAATTCATGTTCTTGGCTGCAGGGTCACTCTGCTCCCAAGACACAGAAATATTTTTCTGTTGATGCTTTTTGGCAGACTGAAATAGTTTTAACGTGATGACAGGTGCCTCCGAGGCCTCATCAGCTGGACAAGTGTTTGGCAAGTCTTGAGTCTTAAAAAAAAAAAAAAAAACTTCTGAACGCCTTGGATTGGTGAAAATTGGACTCTTGGGGTTGCAACATAACAGCCATGATCATTTCAAATAAAGACAGCTGCAGACCTCTTCAAGGCCATGGACTCAAAGTTTGGATGTTTACTTGTACTGCAGGACAATGACTGTTTTTAATTATTATTTGGGAGAGAATTTTGTGTGTGAGAAATGTTATTACTTTACATCCACTATTTGTGTGAATGCTGATTCAGCAGCATTCATAGTATTATCAGATTCTTCCGTACAATTTCCTGTTGTCTACTACTTCTGTATACTTTTAGCTACAATAAAACATTCACATATCAAAATGTTCAGCTCTTTAAGGACAGTTGTGCTTGTATTCAACTTATCTCTATGATTTACAGTTTTTTTTTTTTTAAATATTTTTTTTTTTTTTTTTTTAATGGAGCAATCTTTAAATCCTCTTCCGACTTCTTCCACTTCTAAATGCTACTCCTCCCAGATACTTTTACCTACAGCTTGAGCTATTAAATTTTTTTTAGCTTTTTGATACAGTATCTTTCACAGTTTTTGTGTTATCACTTGTGTTAAGTTGAGTGCTTCATT
Organism: Perca flavescens; assembly: GCF_004354835.1. Classification (NCBI taxonomy): domain Eukaryota; kingdom Metazoa; phylum Chordata; class Actinopteri; order Perciformes; family Percidae; genus Perca; species Perca flavescens. The sequence continues at coordinate 26,047,144 of NC_041339.1, forward strand.
AGGCTTTTTCTGCATTTTTAAGAGCTGCTCTTTGTGGGTGATGTCACAGCTACAGGAGAGAGAACGTTGTCTTAAAACCTTCTCTTTAACTTTCTCTCACGGCCACAATTCTTACTTGTCATTCACCATTTATTTTTTATTATATTTTATTTATACATTTGGCTAAGTGAACCACAAAATGACAAGAGCCACAAGCATTCCTTCATTGACAGCCCTTCTTAAACATCGACATTTCTGGACAAAAGCACATTTTTTTAACTTTATCCACACAAATTATATATCAGTATGTTCGCAAATGCTTTCTTTCTGCATACAATATATACAACTTTTTTAATCACTTTTTTTGACATGCTATACTATGACTTTTTTCAACATACTATACTATGACTTTTTTTTTACTTTTTCGGCATACTATTCCATGTCTTTTTTTTCACTTTTTCCGACATACTATGACTGTTTTATCCCTATCCCTTAACTATACTACTGGACTTTCACTGTGTAACATACAACATTATGTGCTTCACATATTCATAATAGCTTCATCACATGAAATAAGTAGCAGAATACCTGTTGATACAAAGAATGTATTGCTGCACAGTACCTGTCGTCACATTAAGAACAAGTATGTATAGTCTCTGATTTATTCCAATGTAAATTACAGTTTGAGTCAATCGCCGGCCATAAAGCACATCATAATATACATACTGTACAGCATGTAGTCAGAGTGACCCAGCTCGTCTCTCTGCTCTGTGGGAAAGGGACATTTTTAGAGGCGATGCTCATTGTGTCCTTTGTTCCCTTGTCAATCTGGCCTCGATCAAATATTTATGTTCCCTTGTTGAACTCCCCACCCTTCTTCCCCAGTTGGTTTCTTCTCTCCCAGTCTCTGACGACAGTTGCCCTGCTGTACGCCAGCATAACTGCCCGTCTCGCTGCATTTTTGTCTCTTTCCACTTTGTCTATGCTACCTGACCTTTCCTCTTTCCGCACCGCTCTGTCAGCCTTTTTGTCCTCTTTCATGTGTTCCCTGATTAATTACCACACAGGGGAGTTTAAGCTAAAAGCGGGACTTGCTGTTGTGCAAATTAGTGGCAGTAAATTTTGGAGCCTGGATGATCTTTGAAGTGCCTGTCTGTGTTTTAACAAAAACACGTGTGTTTTAAAATGCATTGGATACTAATTGGAAATATATTCTATATTATTATAGAAATATAATGGTCCACCACTTTGGTCCAGACTAAAATTTCTCAACAATATTATATGGATTGCCATATAGTTTCATAGAGACAATCATGGTCTCCAACAGGATGTATCCTAATGACTTTGGTGATGCTCTGTCATTTCCTCTGGTGCCACCAGCAGGTCAAACTTCCACTTATCCAGTGACATATCTCTGCATCTACTATCGATACATTCATAGTTTTCAGAGGATGCATTTTGATGTACTTCCTTCTCTAGCACCAGTGTGCCACCTTGATGTTCACATGGGATTTTAAATGAAATCAATGATTTTTAAGTGAATTAATTAAATGGACGCAACTTTAAAGATGAGTAAGACTCTTTTTTTTTAAATTGTGGAACATGACTCAACTAACATTTGTATCATGATATGGTTCACAGCTGACTAATGTGCAGAACTTTTAGCTTTCAGTTTCCTGTAGTTATGATTAATGGCTGTCCTGAGATGCGAGGTTGACATAGCCAGGTCCAGTGCTGTCAGTTCCACCCTGTACACATTTGACTTAAAGTCAGGGTGTGTGAGAGCGAGTTCGAGTTCAGGTCCATACATGGGATTGAAAACACTTCGTGTTAAACAAAGGATTTCCTGAGGACAGGAGACAGACTGACTCACCTGTAACATTCACATCCATCAGTTCAGTGAGCCTGGGGGTGTATCCTCATGGGTTATTACACAACATAGAAGGAATCTTAAATATTTGTTCTCTCTCAATGCCAATGTAATTTTCCATGTACAATGCAAGCTTGCCAAAATAATCAAGCTCAGGTTCTCATGAATTACAAGATGCAAAATTAGTAAGAAAATACAGTAAAGTTGTTGAAATAAATTGTTGCAAATTAATTGGTGCAGTCTGAAACTATGAAACTGAAAACTCAGTCTGCATATTAACATTATAAATACCTCCGATGCATCCACAAAATCCAAAGTAATCAAATTTCAGTCTAGGAAAGTAAACATTCAAATGAATTGATAGAGAACATAGTGGGTAACATGTAATCATAAGGAGCACATATAAAGGTGTTACATCAAGAAGAAATTAGAAATATGACAAATCTTTTTAATTTAAAAAAACCTATTCCATTATTTAAATGTTGTGTTAAAAGTTGAGGTAACAGATAGTTAAATTCAAATAGGTCTCCTAAACCCTAATATCTGCGTACTTTACCCTCAGACGCTGTATATGGAATATACGTTTATATATTATCTTTTTTATTAATATAATAATCATAAAACAGGTCAAAGAAAACGCCTGCCATTTCCAGCTACAGTATTGTATTGTGTTTCATTTGGTGCTTTTGAAAGGAAACGGAAGTAGTAAAGCTTGTTAAACAGTTAACATATAACAGCGCCTGTACTGAACTCGTAAAATGCACCATAAAAACGGCAATTAATAGACTTAGAGTCTCAACTTTTCTTTACAGAGTCATAAAAACTACTACTACAACTACTACTTTTTTTAGGACTTCTAACATCTCTGCTGATGTGTTTATGACTTGGTCTGTGTATGTATTGTCATCTGGGCTGCAGTAGAAATTCAAACATTTGTGAATCACTAGGAAACATAAATTATGCTATTTTAAGAGGATTCTGTTTATAGCAGACAAGTGAGTAGCTGCCACACAAAATCCTGTCTTAGTCTTTGTTGTATTTATGACAGTGAGACGAACGAGACTGAGGACAAAACAGTTTAGGATTGAGTCAGTTTTTATTTAATTTATTTGTAATTACAATAAAAAATTCTGTAACTACAGAAACCACAGAGAGTGACACACAATCGAAAATATTTACACCAGTGTCATGGATATTTTTTACATTTACCTTAATATAGATACCAAGGCTTTTCACAGCAAATTTTTAAACTCAAACACAAGTATCTATACGTTTCAATTCCACGTAGAGCTAGGCAAAGCATGCACAAACCAACAACAGTAAATATGTCACTAACATAGACATGGTATTTACAGGTTGTATAAAAGAGTGTTGTATAAGGAATTTATACATGTCTTTTGAAAAGTCAAAATGTTGATCACTGTGGCGCACCACTCACTTCATCTCACCTGCAAGACAAACATTGATAATTATAATTAGTGCAAATGAGGTGATTGTTGTCTAAAAATCTGAAATGAAGGAGGGACATAAAGACCGGACTTCATATAAATAGTATATAATCTGATTTATTCCAATATAGCGTTTACCGTGGGAGTTTTGCTGATGCCAGGTTCTCCAATAGAGGCCTGTAGGCTGGCAGCTTTAGGATCACAGGTCTGGAAAACAAATATGATAATAATTTCAGTATTTTAACATTTAACATTACAAACAGATACATTTCTGCAGCTTTTTTCTGTGCATGGACTGTGGGGTTTGAAAATGGGCCGTTTTCTGAACTTATGATTCCTTAAAAATGGCTTTCCTTTCTTATCTTGACTGTCCATCCTTCCTGCTGCCCTCAAATTATTTCTGAGTCCACATGCACCACCTTACCTCTGCTCTGCTGTCCATATAACCAGTATAGTAAATCTTATTTAAAAGCACCCAGAAAGCCAAATACAGACATTTAGCCAGATGGTCTTTTGAGAGCAGCTTAGATTAATGCTTTACATGTGCACAAAAATGAATATCTGTCCCAAGTAAATGAAGGTTTGAAATGATTTGTGGGCTCTGCCTTCCCTAATTACCTTCCATTTGTCTGACTCTGTACAGAGCAAATGGCTGGTCCTCTGTATTTATTTTACCTTGAAGTTGGGCTGAGCAGAGAGCAATCGCTGAAGCTCTTTATCTCTCAGGGCCAAACTGTCTTCCTGGAGCTTGTTCTGTTCTCTCAGCCGGTTCTGCTCAATCAGTATTTTCTCCACCTGAACAAAATATGCATGTATTATAAATATAAATGGAAAACAATGCAAAAAAAGAGTTATTTTACACCCTAATTTCTCTTATGCTGCTGTATGATTTAGGTTATTGTTAAACAGGAATATATAATCATACATTTTACAATGGCAGTCAGTTTTATAATGAGATACTGAGGAAATTAACTTCTTCCATGGATCTCTTCCTTGGTTCCCTCACCCACACACACACACACACACACACACACACACACACACACACACACACACACACACACACACACACACACACACACACACACACACACACATATAATCTACCTGGTCGTCATGAGTCTTTTGCTTGAGCTGCAGCTGCTTGGCGGCCTCGGCGACCGTCTCACTGTGTTTGCGTTCACACTGCTGCAGATCAGAAGTCATTTGTGAGTTTTGCACCTCCAGACGACTGGACTTGGATTGGATCTCAGCCACCTAGAAATGAAAAAAATATTATTATTTTTTAATAAATGATATATACTCATCTCATGCCATGTTTTTCCTTTTAAATATATTGCTTTTCTAGACTGCAGCAGAAAGTGGGAGAGTCACTCATATATAAAGGGCTGTGTCATACTCGACTGTACCAAATGTGTTTTCAGATGGTGCCTTTACATAATTATACCTGTTTTTGTTTACCATGTGTCTATTTCTATATCAATGTTTCTTAATGTTCATTTTCCTCAACGTCACAGTGGGAGTTGATGAATGAAATCTACATTGAATGGCTCCCTGAGGGACACAGCACATTGGTCATTGTTATTCTAAATCAGTGGTTGAGGTGTCTGTGAACACTAATTCTGTTTTACCAAATATAGAGTTGAATCAGTGGAATAAAGGTAGCCACACAATGGTTTCATATGTTTGATGAATTTGACTGTGCGGTTTGAAAACTCGTGTGTAACACGCAATATTAAGACCATTTTCTTATCTGCTTTAATTCCAGGCTCAACCCCCGTCAGAAGTAAAGTTTAAAGATTAATGGAGAATGTATTGAAAAGGTAAAATATCTCTGTCTTATGTCAGACTCTTACCTAAAGTTTAAGAAACATTAAAATTGTGAGCAAGGTTTTAAAAGCAAATTTACTGCAAACATAAAAGAAATCAAACACTCTCCAACAAAAGCAAATGTTTGGTTGGTGTGCCATGGCTGTCCTTGTTTGGAGATTTGGGGTCAGATTTGACATGTTCAATCCGTGTTTGTCTGATGAAGTTTGGTTAGTTTGCCATGCATTCAAACAGACATTACCCCGACAGTATGCATATATTACGTGTATCCATAGCAACGCAGTATATTACATGTATCCATAGCAACGCAGTTTCCGCAAGACCAACGATTAATCGATTATGAAAATATTTTCATTGCAAATCTTTAATTACAGCCATACTCAAGTTGAAACTGTTTTATAAAGAGACATTTGTCATGTGGTTATGTAATTTTATGTTGCTGTTGGCATTGTCTTTTATGGTAATTCTATTGTATCATTGTTTGTGTTTCGTGAAAATTTAGATTGGATTACAATGTTGTCTGCATGGACAAAAGTTTACAATTACCACCTGACTTCTGAAAAGGAAGGAGACAAAAGTTGAATTAATTAGTTTATGGAGAAGTGATGATTTTCAACCCCTCGGTGAGAGTTCTATCCAACCGACATATTGCTCTCAAGAATAAAAGAAAAGCTACTTACTGAGGGAACGTTTTTGTTGTCCTGCACTGTGCTGCTGTATCAGCAGAGACAAACGCTTCACCTCTGCTTTGACCCTGCGTTGGCCTCAGAGGATGTCTGTCTCTTTAGCTAGGAGATTTATCATGATTGATGCTGCGGATAGACTTCCTCCCTCAAGAAACTGGTTTTCCATTTAATTTGTTTTTGGAATATTCCATCAGAGTTTAAAGAGAGTTTAAAGGAAGGACGGCAACAAAAGAGTACAAACTCTGAAAACTTACTACAATTTTTGAGGTAGTTTAATTGAGTAGTTCCCTTTTATGCTACTTTATGCTTTTACTCCACTACATTTGAAAAGGAATTATTGTACTTTTTAATCCACTTCAATCATTTTACATCTTAAATTACTAGTTACTTTTCAGATTAAAAATTTATATTTAAAAAAGATATAAAAAAAAGGTTAAACTTATAAAATACAACGTATTGTTAAAGATTAAACCAGTGGTTCCCAGCAGTGGTGTAGTCTAATGTATTGTAGTGGGTATACTGTATTGTATGTATGTATATATATATATATATATATATATATATATATATATTGGCCAGAATCTGCCTTTTGGGGGAGGGGGGGGCATATCATAGTGGGGGGTCTGGGTGTCCTCCTCTAGGGAAGTTTGGAGTGTCAAGGACTTAATTTCCTGTATTCTGATACACTTTTATGCACCAGTTTACGGTGGAAATACCTTTATTTAGCCTATGTGAAGTAGAAAAACACAGATAACAATTCAAAATATATCAAAACTATAATGGAAAGTATGTTGTTGCGTGTCATTGGTCCATTTTAAGTGGGTATATGGAAATCCTGGAGCTTTCTTAGTGGGTATACTGCGTATACCTGCGTATCGCGTAGACTACACCACTGGTTCCCAGCTTTTGAAAGATTACCTCTCTAAACTGATCAGATGGTTTCATTGAAACAACTTTTTTTCTTCTACCACACTATTCATCTCATTGCTCCTTTAGATTCATCTTGAGATCCTTTTGAAGGATCAGTCTACCACTTTTAAGTATATTTTGCTGATAATATGATATATGTACGTATATCTGTATGTCTATTGTATGGCTGTGAAAATAAATCTCCCTCTGGGACAATAAATCTAAATCTCTCTCTAATCTCTACTTGTTTTTTATGGAAGTAGGATTTTGTCGGCAGGACCTTTAATTGTAGAGGATCTAAGTACGTCTCCCCCAAACTGTGTATTCCAGCATAAACTGAGTGGATTCCATCCATCTGTCATTTGAAATAATATCAAATCAACACACACCAAGAATGACAATATGTTGCACACACCTTGTTGCCCACATTGTCTAAATACAGCTGGAACTTGTTTTCCACGTCTCTGGAGAGGTTCGTGCAGCTGTTTCGGATCTTTTCCATCTGCACCTGCTGGCTGTGGCAGCTGAGGTGAAAGGTCAGCTGGTGGGGAAACAGGTTGTTGATCTTGTTCAGGAATTCGCTGGTCACCGTTTTGATCCCATCCAAAGAGTGAGCAAAGTCCTCTTTGCACTTCCTGAAAAGAAAAACAAACACAAACTTTAATGAGTTTACTCTTAATACTTGTAGGTGCTCTCAAGGAGCAGACGGACAGTACCTGGTGTAGGTGGTGAGCTGCTCCTTCAGCTCCCTGTTCTCCCTGCGCAGGGTGATGGCATCCTGCTGGTGGGTGTCTTGCTCTCTGAGGGCTTTGTCTCTCTCCTGGCTCAGGTACTGAACCGTCTGGGTGAAATTTGACTCGATGAGGTTTATCATAGCTTTCTGCCGAGCGTTGAGGGTCTTCAAAGAATTAATTTCACCTGGAGAGTTCAGTGGGAAACCGTAGGACAACTTAAATAGACAGTAATACTTTTAGTAACAATGGCATTTTTTGTGTTTATTAATATTCTGGTAGCACTTTCTAATTAGTCACCCTTTACAAAGTTTAACTAATGGTGTTGCTAATGTTTAAATCATGTAGTAATACTTTGTAGATCAGTTATTAGACATTAATAAAAAAGAATGTTTGGGTTCCAAGGACGTGAACAATCTGGCAATTACTAATAGTGAAATCATTAATCAACGAATCAGATTCTTACTTTGTAAAAAGCCACTAAGTCTACTGGTATAAATGTTAATAGGTAATTATTATAACACTCAACTAAACCATCATTTAGTTAGTTTAGTTTTACTTAATGTAGCTCGGGAAAGGGAAGTTTGGGGTCCCCTGCTGGAGCTGCTGCCCCTGCGACCTGACCCCATGTAAGCGGATGGATGGATGGATGGATAGATGGATGGATGGATGGATGAATGGATAGATGGATGGATGGCAGGATGGAGGGATTCTCATAGGTCAAATGATGATCTATAAAGCATTAGTAACATATTTATTAACCATTAATAAAGCCATTCATTAAAACATATAAACCCTGTATAAAGGGTGCCTCATTGGGAAGTGGTACCCATATTCTTTTTACTTAACTGAAAACTATTATTTATATATATATATATATAAACTATACAACAAAGACTTTAATTTTACAAAACATTTATATATTATTATACACATTCATTCATTATTGCCCAAATTTCTGATGCAGTGAATGTTCATCAAAAGAATAATTTTTCACAATATTTAAACATTATTAGACTAAATTTCCCAAAAAGTATGGAGCACATACTGGTAGTAGTGGCCACAGCAGGGGGCTGGATTGGAAGGGTGGAGCGACGCATCATCATGCTCACCTTACTGTCACAGATAGTCTATAAATTAAATTATAATAATTATATACAGGATGATGAATCATTTGTAAGTTTTATTTTATTAACATGGTGACCAAAGTGGTGAAATGTAACTTTATTTACTCAACTACTGAATTCATGCAATCTGAGGTACAAGTATTTTCATTCTATGCTAAGTTATACTTCTACCCCATTACATAGGAAAACTAGAACAATGCCTTCAGAAATAATCATGTTGTATAGTTTTGCACATTGGAAAGACTTGACTTTTAACCTTCATTTTGTTCTTGTTGTAAAAATAATTTTTCAAAGATGATGAAGAGATGTTAAAAACTACTGCAGCAACCGCTTTTCTTAACATAGTATTAATCAAATCCTTTACTTACTAATTTATCTTTCAGCGTATGAACTGTGTTGTTGGCTTCAGTCTTCAGCTTCACCAACTCGGTCTCCAGAGCAGCTTTCTCAGCTGTGCGAACTCCCAGCTGAGCTCCCAGCTCGCCTTTCTCCTTTCTCAGCTGGATGTTGTTCTCACTCACCCTGTTGAAGTTCAGCTCCAGCTCCTTTAGAATAACAATCAGAGCACTCAGCATCACTGTATTTTACAGCTCTGAACAGATTATATACATACATTAATATCATAACGTGTCAGAAACATAACAGGTGATTAAAAAGCTTCTGCAGAATTCCATCTGATTCTTATAGCCTCATTATGTCTCTTCAAGTCCACTTCCACTAAAAAATTGTTTTGCTTATTGTTACTTCACTTGTTTTGTGGTGAAATTATATTATACATAAATTATAATTCAAAGCAAAGCATTTTATGTCTTAAGACATTTAGATAGAGGGAGACCTTTAGTAGATATCACTGACCTGGACCCTCTTTTCCTCTGTAGACTTCTCTGGCTGTCCATAGATGAGGAAGAGCACCAGGCTGACGATGATCAGAGACTGAATCAGAGAGCAAAAGAAGAAGACGATCCTCATGTAGTAGCCGCAGCTCTTCCCTTTGGGCTTGTGCATAGGCACTTTTGCCTCCAGGCCAAACTTGGCCTGGGAGTAGCTGGAGCTGTACATGACTGCTGGGGGAGAAATGGTTGCAGCTGGTTTTGGACGATCAAATAGGAATTGTTTTTGCTAAAATCCACAAGGTTTCCGTTCAGATGTGATCTTCTCTGCAGAGCAAGTGCTGAGGCCTCAAGGTGAACCCTGTTGAGCAGAAGTGGAAAAACAACCAGTGGTGATGTTTGTTTCTCTGTCTTCCACAGCTCTGCCACACTGTCAGCGTGCAGAAACATACAGGCATGTATGGATGGATTTAAACAATGACCCTTAGGTGTGTAAAGGGGCCATGTTTATAAATGCTGCTGGAGACACACTCCCCATCCTGGCCCAGCCCTCCCTCCTCCCTTATCCCTCCTCCCTCATCAACCTCTGTCACATTTACAGCCCCCAGCTGCACCACTGCCCAAATTGTCACAAATTTTCCTGGTGGTTCGAACAAAACAAGATTGTTGTGGCAGGAAGATTAAATACATAACATTTAAAGATCCCTTCGAGACATTTTTAAGATATAGAAAAAATACTCTACATTGAATAATTTATGATTATTTATGGTATGATCTTTCCACAAAATGTTTGATAACCTTGTTGAAAATTCCTAAAATCTACTCCTCCTGATTTAAAAATCCACTCATGAATTGCTGCTGTATTTGCTTATCTGCTTTTGTTGGGTGCATGTGAGCTCCTCTATATTTTAGAGAATTGAGGCAATAAACATTTATTATTAAAAATGTTTTAACATCTATATAATTAAAGCATAGGCTCCCTTTTTTCCAAGTATGTCTTTAAACAATAGTCAGGTGCTCATATTTTCTTTTCCCTCTTCTTATGTATATGTCAACACTGAAACAGATTTTTCTTGCTGTAATCATTCCTCCTGTTCATACTGTCCAAGAAAAGGGACAAAATCTAGTCCTCATTCTGTGCAGAAATAAAATATTTTAGCATGACATTTCCTGTGTTTCAGCTGAACTGTATCTGTCAGTTATTGTCATTTTTACACAGGATGAGGACTGTGGATTTAATGCCTCATAACTTACATTAAAATCCAGTATGGACAGGGGGAATGATTTCACCAACTCTTTCAATGCACATATGGACATATGACTGTTTTATTAAGACAGACTTAAAAAAGTGAACCTATATGTGTTGTACATGGCACATTACCAAATGGTGAACAGATTGACATACTTATGTTGCTGCTGCTAGTCAGATTCTTTACTTAAGTAAAAGTATCACAATGTAAACAAATACTATTATTATGCATTATTATATATATATTATATACAGATGCATTATAAGCAAGATTGTAATGTTGATGTTAGTCAAGATAAAGCTTAACTAACTAGCAAAGAGAACAACCGCCTCGGGACCCCGTGCCCCCAGTTGCACCATGTGTCAACTGCTTGTATGTAATTTGATTAATTGCAATCATTTCTAAAATATTTGCACCACTAAAAGACAAAATCAACTAAGTCAGGACCTGCATACTTTATACTTTGCCCACATGGGACCAGGAAGTGTAGTGTACTATCCAGCATAGGAGTAATGGTTGTTTTAAGATAATCATGTTTTATATGTAAAAGCTTGACCATAAAAAGTTACTACAGGTGTCAGATAATTGTAGTGGAGTGAAAAGTACATTATCCTCTGAAATGTAGTTGGGTAGAAGTATAAATTAAATTAGTTATTTTCCACCACTCTCTGCATGTGATATTGAAGAAACCAGGAAAGAGCACGCATCAGTGCCACATTTAAATATAGTGATGCAGAATTCCATATTCCCCTGGTGGTGGATGAACAATGTAAGCCATGACGAGTAAAAGCAGAAAATACAAAAAAAAAGGTCCAGCATATCCTGTTGCAAGCAAGTACGGAAAGGAGTCATGGCAGTGGAGGAGTGAAAGAATGAAAACAATAGGGACCTGTCATTCTTCAGGGATAAGAAAATAACAAATTCCCCCTGCGGTACAGACGCACTGGATCCCTCCCTCGCGCTGTTATCTGCGGTGATGACGTGGGGAAGAGCCAGCTCTTCTGGGGAAGTATGTGAAAGAGGAAAGGTCCTCTGAGCCCGGGGTTTTCCTGCTCCCCATTGTCTTCCTGAAAACCTGTCCTCACCGGAAAGAAAGCTAATTTATGAAGGTATGTTAGAGTGACAGAAAATGAGTGACTATCAGGAGTCAGGACAGACATCAGATCAACTTCTGAACAAAAACAGGAAACTAAACTGTTACAGACTGAGATATAAACACCTCTTAAGATAACTGACCAGACACATTTAGGGTGACCGGAAAATATATCATTGAAGTAATACTCATGCCGTGGATAACAGAAGGTTTTCAACAGAAGCTGTGATAACAGCTTAACCATGCTGTCATATTAGAGGGACACTGAAGATGAAGCTTGACAGCGGAGATTTAACGCAGAAAATTTGATGTAAAATGATCAAAACTGACACTTGGATGTAGTATCTATACAAAAATTAGACTATTGTCTACCATCATGGACCACAGCAGCTTTTTGACAATGCCTTTGAATTCAGCTCAGATCTCTAAATGGAGTTTGCTGCCATCTCCTGACAAAAATATAGAAAGCACATATGAAAATGAAAATTATGATTCAACATGCCTTTTTTAATATCCAGAAACAGCTTCAAAAAGCTTTTCTGTACAATGTGTTTCAAGTGCAGCTAGACTGGCATAATGAGGGGCCTTTTTCTACAATCAATCCACAAATGCCAATCATTGTCAAAGGAGGGGCCGCTTCTACGTTATTGTACATTCTTTCATTGTCTGTGTTACATACAAGAGTGACAAATGAACAAAAGATTAAAAACAACACATTAAAAAATAGAAAATACATTAAAACAGGTAACAAAAGGTGGAAATTACCAACAAAAAGGGAAGGCAAAAATACAGAAGTGACCTCTGTGATACAGTGCATCATATTGCAGTTTGTCTCAAAAGGCCAGCTATCAAAAACTGTCACATGCTTGCACTGATTTCCCCCTTTAAGACTTACAGACAGATCAGTGTGGTCTAAGATTTGAAAGAAATTTCAAATGGGGAGGGAGTTTTAACAAAGCCTGATGCTTTGAACATCTTCCTTTTCTTATTCTTTCTCGATCTTATCCTCCTACTTGTGTCCTGCTCATGTATTCTCTGACATCACCTCATCCCCCAGGAGACCTCCAGTAGTTTTACAACTAACAACATCAGGAAAGCTTAGAACAATCAATGACTCACTCATTCTTTTATGGAAACACAATGATTGATTTAGTAGTAACCTGCTGAAACCCTCGTTTCTTTACAACTACCTACACATGGTTTTCCCAAATATTCTTAAAAAGTATTGCTTTACAGCAGTGAATGGAAAACCCCTCAGTAATAAGTGGTACTTGGAAAACCCTTGCCCCTTTCTAATAAACTACAGTGTGTGAATTTTACGGAGAAACAGGGCTTTATAAGTGCGCCCTTTTTACACCGTTGCCTCAATGTCCTGGGGTTCTTCCCCCTCCAGCAGGCTGTAAGACGCGTGGCTCTGGAAAGGTCTTTGTAAAGGGTGAGCCAAAAGTTTGGCCATGCAGTTGTGCAGCTCGATGGCGGGTCCACTCATGGAAACCTCAAAGCGATAGCACATGCCCTTTGAATCCAGGTTGCAGAAAGAGGTGTAGTTGTCCTGGAGGCAGAAAACATACCACATAGTTGAAATGCAGCACCTAGAGAAATGTCCAGATTACATCATAGTGTGAAAAGCTGTTATATTTAAGTGGGTTTTCACAACATCCCACCGCACATTTCAGACTTAGTGAGGCGGACAGAAGTATTTAAATAAATTCACTGCAAATACAGGAAGGTATGGAGCCCCCAAGGGGTCATGTGGGAATTTTTGTCTGCCTGGATGTGGTGGTTGAAGCTGTCGCTGTGGATCTGGTTATTGCGCCGACTACGGCTGTATTTGTGGTTGAATCTATGATGCTATGGAAATGGCTGCAGCATAGAAATAAAATAGATCCATTTTAACATTAGCCAAGAAAGCATCGTTAAGCCATATACGATCTGAACCTGTGGTGCTTCTATCAGATTCTAAAGATGTGTTACCAGTACACAACAGGAGTTCAGGAATACAGAAGATTCAAAACAATGTTTAGCCTGCACGACCATCAAAACCCTGCATGTAGTCCGTGTTACACCTTTACAAAATGATGTGTCACAGCCATAAACACGACAACCAAAGCACACCTACAATCACAGTGACAGCAACGGCCAAAGTGAAGTCATTCCATGATAACTAGAGTCACAATCACAGCTACAGTCCGTCTCAAATCAGCCTCAGCAGCAGTCGTGAGAGAGCTAGATTAACTCTCTAGGTTACCAGATTAATATTAATGATACACCAGACCAAATAAACTTGAACCACGCTATACGTCCTGGTACACAATCAAAATGGATCATTTGTGGAAAAGTAAATGATATTAGCTGCAGTGGCATTACTGCATGTTTGGAAACGTTTACAGTTACTGAAAGCAGTCTTTCTCATACATCACTATAATACATCAATTAAAAAAGGAGTAGCCTACAGAGACTGTAGAGGGGGAGTGAAAATAACTTATTTGGGTGGGTGTGGGTGGATGATTTAAGGTAATTGAATCGGATGCTGTCAGATCCGATCCGTGCATTCTCACAATATTCCTAATTTCACACACACATGGTCAAAATAATGTAGTTATTTCTATAATGACTTTCAACAAAACATATTGAAATAAACCACTGAGGGGCGAACAGGTGAACTTGTTTTGGACACTGCTCTGGGTTAAAATTAAACCAATGTCCGGTGCGCTGCTTTGGATTCAGCGATCCATTCATTCACAGTTCTGTATGCATGCTCACTGTAATTTTATGTAAAGAGTAAAGTTCTTTCATTAACCGATTTATTAAACCACTCAAAACAGTAAAGTACATTATCATTATTATTAGTTGTGTTGCTATGTCTCACAAAAAAAAAATTACGCACAGTGTGTACAGGGTTACAGCCGGCACTTAATATTCTGAATATAGAAGGGCCAAATCCTGATGTGTCGCTTTATGATGCTGCCGCCACAACTTGTGGGACGGCATTATCTCCTTTTCTTTCGTAAAGGATGGTCCAGTGTATCATATGCTGAAGGAGATGATAAAGGAAGCATTGAAGCACCTTTCTTTATTATTTTAGACAATTCGAACGGCTCTTATCATGGCTGCCACTCAGTTAGGAATTCCTAAGCTAAACTGACTAATGGACCGCAGCTATTGTCTCTTTATCAGCTTATTCACTCACCCTCCAGCTGGTATCATCTCCCTGCTCCTCCACCCCATTGTGTAGGTAGACAACATCAAAGAAAAAATATGGAGATTGCAGCATTTTCTGGGACAGGACACAAGAACAAGACCTTCACTTCAATGTAAAGTTAATGCACTCTGCTCAAAGAAGCCAAAAACATGAGAGAGAGAACATTTTCTGGAGGGAAATCACATTCACATTAAGAAAAAAAAATCTACTCAAATAAAGCCAGGATATTGCAGCAGTTGTCACACTTACACTAACAGCCTCTGAAGGGTTGAACTGAAGCTGTCCTGCATTACGGCTGTAGATGAGCACAGTCCGCACCACATATGGAGGAGGGATGGTCTGAACATTGTCCATCGACGGCAGTTCGATCTTCTGACGACTACAAAGACAACAGTAGAAGAGATTACTTTCAGTAAACACACTATAGAACATTTCATGTATTTTAAGAGACCAAAAAGGTTTATAATCAGACAGGACTTACATTACATTAAGAAGATCTTCAAGGTCTACAGAGGACAGTTAAGGCTAAAATTGAACACCTAGGAATTGATTTCATGTCCTATGTTTTGGTTTATAGTAGGAAATTTATCTTCATTGTTTAAAAGTTAGTTTTGAATGAAAGGATACTGAAGGACTCGCACACATTGGTCTCAAGATCATACAGACAGCTGCACAGTTCCCTGGGGTCAGAGGTGAAGCCTGACAACTGGGGCACATACACAAACACAGAAGAGGAGGAAACATATTCTAGAAAACTGTAGGTAACATTTGGTGCAGATTAAACCATTCCTGTACTCACCCAGAGAGAGTCATCATTGACTACCACCAGTGCAAACTCATGCCGTTTGTCAATCTTGTGTTTAGTTCTGACAAACATCTCAATCATTTTCTGGGATATGTTCAGGGCATTCGTTTTAGACCTAAATAGAAAGACAGACAAATTAGGCAGAGATGACAAATAAATTGATAAATTGCGAGCACTGAGGAATAAAAGTTTACTTTGCTGTAGCTTACCCATTAAAAGACTCTAACTTTGGCAAAGACATCTCTTCGGAAAGGTCTAAGCAGATTATCTGCCATGAGGAACACCAGATAGAATAAGCCTTAAGGTCAAAGTAAGGCTTCTTTTTCATGTGAAACATAAATCAGAACTGTATTGTGAGCCTACCACTTTCTCTGGACAGTTGACACGGGGAACTCTGAGCTGGTACTCTGCTGGTGGAGGGATGGGGGTTGTCAATGTGGGCTGTTGCTGCGTGGGCTTTGGCCTCTCTTTGGCTGCAACAGAAGCAGTGGAAAGTGGCACTGTGGCACCGGCTGCAGCCGCTGCTACTACTGCAACAGGGGCTACAGTCTGAGCTGCAGTGGCTGAGACAGTTGTGGTGGTGGAACTGGGAGCACTGTCGCTGGTTGAAGCCTCGCCCTCGCCCTCAACACGACTCCCCACAGCAGGCTGAGATATGTTTGGGTTACTGTTTCCTCCGAGGCTGCCCGTGCTGCTGCGACGGTCCTCGGCACCTTCAGGGTTGGAGCGTGTCCGAGGTCGCAGCTCCACCAGGCGCTCCTCTCCATCTGCTGGGCCTGGCTCCGGCGTCTCCATGGATTGGTTGCTAAGATACAGGTTGCTAAGGAAGTAGGGATGAGGAGTTTGACTGGGTGGCAAGTTAGTTTAGCCATGAAGAGGAACTATTAACACATTTGTAGCCCTACCTGCTACGCAAAGACTTTTAAAGAGTCATACATGCATTTATTACGTCCCGTTTAGACTAATAATAATAATAATAATAATAATAATAATAAATTGAATTTATATAGCGCTTTTCACAAACTCAAAGTCGCTTTACAGGGTAGGTATAGATAATAAAGACAAACAAACAAAACAAAACAAGATTCAGGCACAGATGAAATGGGTAGGGGTGTGGGGCTAGGGATAGGCAGTGGTGAAGAGATGGGTCTTGAGGCGGGACTGGAAGATGGTGAGGGACTCAGAGGTGCGGATCTCTTGGGGGAGGGAATTCCAGACCTGGGAGCTGCCCTGGAGAATGCTCTGTCCACAAAACTGCGGAGGTTGGACTTTTATTACTGTAACTCTGTATGTTGGATTGGATCATCCCTTCGTCGGTTACAGTTAGTCCAGAACGCAGCAGCTCGACTTTTAACCGGGACCAAAAAGCGCGGCCACATTACACCGGTTTTGGCCAAGTTATTTTGTATTGTATATTGTGTATTGTTTGTGTATATTATCTCTTTAATTTTTGGAGCTTGTTAAGCACTTTGGTCAACTATGGTTGTTTTTAAACGTGCTATATAAATAAAATTGAACTGAACATTTGTAACCAGAACTGTCTTTGCATTTACCTGTGACTGACATCCACGGATACTAAAATGTAAATGTAAATTCACCAATTGGTCACCAAAACGGTCTATAAATCAAAAGAGCCTCTTTAAAAGTTCAAGACAGATCGTACAATGGGCAAAAGAAAGCTGCATGAATCTCCACTTTCTATATTAACTTTATAATGGAATTTTTACTATCAAAATCGTGCCATACGCAGTAAAGGTACAATTCTGTCCGTATGAACGAAGGGTGCAGTGTGAAGCTAACCGGAATAACAAAGACTGAGGTGTAGTTAGTTAGTTAGAAATGCATCAATCATGCGTCCAGAAAGCCAGAGTCCATGTAGCTAGCTAGCTAACACAGGTGATGTTTGATGACAGCGCAGTAGCAATGTGAGCTATTAGCATTAGCGAGACGTACGAAATGTTTCGTGTTAAAATGTTAAGGTATACTTACGTGATAAGTAACTGCAAAACGTCTAGGATTCAAATAAAGTGAAACTCATTGCAAGTTGCAAAATATTTCAACGACAAGCTAACATTTGTTTTGATGGGCAACTCCCTTACCGGAAATGACCAAAGCAGGAACTGCTAAGTGTCATAGCATTGTGGGTAATAGAGTTCAATGAGAAGGTTACAAAATAAAAAATAAAATGAGAAGCTTACATTTTTCTGCCTTTTTTTCTTACTCTTTTTCTTGTGGGGATTGTAATGGTATTTGTAGTCGTAAAAACAGTTACAGCAGTAACAAAATAAGTACATTTTAAACAAAGTCCTCCATGAATGCTAATCTATTTTTGTAAATCAGAAAATGATTCCAGCAGTAAATTGGCATTTCTCTCTGTAACATCTTCCACTTTATTGCCAGACTCACCAGGATGACCGAATATGGTGTTGATTATTACTAGATTAAAACACATCCCAAGGAAACTGGTGTTGAATTGATCTATGATTCATGTTTGGTTTTTAGCACAGTTCTGCAGAATCTGGCTCAATACTTTCAGTGTAGGTAAATTAATTCAACAAAAAATGCATTGGCTGTCAACAGAGACAGAATAAATAATTTAACACGTCTGTTGTGTCAGTGTCATGATCCAAATTGATTGTAACTTCATGCATTTTTCAAATGACATAACATCATAGTACATTTCTTTTGCCATTGTTTCGCAGAGCAGCTACAGTATGTATCCAGAGTTTACTCATATTCTGCTATTAAAAAAGACATGGAAGCTATATTTGGACAAAACAGGAAAGGACACAAAGTCACGGGGAATGGGTGGGGATGACTTTCTGAGTGTTTTCCACGTACCTCACTCATCACACTAAACACTGTTGGGCGGACATGCAGAGAGCACTGCAGCAGTGACTGACTGACTGACTGACTAACTATTGGAAAATATAATAACACAAAAATAGTACTGAAGAAAACATCCTCTCGTTTCGTCAAATGTTTAATGGCGGTAAACAGCTTCAACAAAAATTAAATCACCACTACAGACAAAGATAAAAAAGCATGGAGGTAAGTATTTCAGTGTTTGTCTTAAAAAAATGTCACTTATCATACTGGGTGTTGCATGACTTGGAGCATTACATGTTTACTGTGTAAATTTGACAAAAGAGTTTAAACCCTTCATCTGTGAAATGGCTTTCTAAGATGATGCACTTTGTCCTTAAACAAGATCTACAAACTGAATGTTTATACAGCATTACAGCTGCTTGCATTGCCGTGAAACTGGATTTTGATCATTGTGACTTAGGAGCAGAATGTTTAATGAGTAATATTGCTGACTGAGTGGCATCAATGTATTATTATATTTACATCATATGAGTGATATCCTTCCTACATTCAATTGTGAGACTGAATTTGAAACTTTAAATTGCCAGAAATTGAAGATGTGAGTGTTTTTCTGTGGACCTATCCCAGGTTTTTCTTTGCCTTTTGCCCAGTGCATGTTTGAATAGCCTTCCTGTGACTCTGAATAGGAAGAGGCGGGTGTAGTGGATGTATTACTGGCTGGATAAGGAATTTAAAGTATGTTGCCAACTATAGCATTCTCAATAGATAGGCATTCCAAACTGTATAATTTTTCACATATTCATAGGCATCATATATATACAAATAAAAGAGAAACACTTTATTCAAATTTAATTTAGCCAAAAAATTTTGTGTGCAACAAAAGATGGTTTGGACCACAAATATTTGCTAGGCAGGAAGTTGGATCTCAGGATGTTTTAGTTTCCTTCTTTTCCGCTGCTCAAAACAATAGGTGCTAAACAGTACAGCAACAATGTCTGGTTCAAGAGCATAACACATTATGAGGATTATTAACAGGCAGAAAGAACATACACACATTATGTGTATCATATTGTTATATATATAGTAGTACTGAATGAAAAAAAAAAAGAAATTTGCTTTATAGTGAAAAGCTAAAATAATGACTCAAATAAGGTAAACTATTTTCTAACAACACAACTTCATGTGTCTACAGGATTCCTGTCTGGTCCGATGTGACAGCCTGGATGCTGGGTCAGGGAGTGACAGGGAGTTGATGACCTCCTTCGACCATATAACCCTTGACCCTGAGGGCTCTGAGCCCACAGCAAACCTCGAGCCTTCGCCAGCAGAACTGGCTCAGTGTGAGGCTGACGTGGGCACGTTGCTTAGCATCATTGCTGAACTGAACAAGAAGATGGGATCATTAAAGGCACCAAGGTAATGTTGATACGAGCCATAACATTGATCTGAATAAATGTATTTGGCTTCACTCAAAATTATATTTTGAACCATGTTTTTTGTTTGTTCTTACATATTTTCCAATCAATAAATGATATATTGGTCCGCTTATACCTTGTCTCAAAATGAACAGTGGTATTCATTAGCAAAAATGTTAATGCTGCTGATACTCTGCAGTGAACCAGGGGACCTGAGACCAGCAGGACCATCCAGGCCTCTGGTTCCAGACCTCCTGTCCCACAGGGTGGCCAGAAGCAGCCCAGAGAGGAAGACTGCCTCAGCTGCCACTTCCAAACCTCCACTGACTGACAGAGGTTGTTACCGACACATTTCACATAACTTACATTTTTTGTGCTTCATGTAGGGGATCTGTCCTCCAATTGGGCCGGACAATAGCTTGTGTCCAAAAGAACAGCTGATGTATAATTTCTAATATTTACTCTGTTGTCTGTAAAAGACAGCAAGTATCTTGAGGAAAAGCCAGCAATTCAAACACAAGAAACTTTTATATCCATCACCTTTTCAATGTTTTTTTCATTCATAGACAGGGGCTATTCTTCTGCCACTTATTTTGTCCAACATGATCATTTGCACATCTAACTTCCATCCACTAGGGGGCGGTGGTGTAGTGTGGACTAAACTCCAGGAGGTTTTAACATCAGTGGAGGACTCCATCAGCTGTAAAAGGTCCTGGGCTGCCCCCATCACAGCTTCTGATCAGGACAAGCACCGAGAGCATCTGAGAGCAGCCCAGGAGAGCTGGGTCAAGGCCACTCAGGTATTAAAACTAAAACTCTCATGATTCTTTGATGTATTTGAACTTTTGTTCCAACAAAACCTAATGTTAGGTCAAGTTTACTGACACATTTCACATTATCAACTTGATCTAAAGAATCTGACTCAGAAAAAAATAAATAATATAATATAAATAATAAAATACTATTAATTCCAAAAATGAATCAATATGAGAGAAAAATATGACATTGTTCAGGCTATCTTTAGACTCCCACCAGCCCCTTTAGTAATTTTGGCTCACTGGTTACAGATATTGGAGGAGATGGAAATAGAGTTTGGGATTTCATGCCCAGCAGGCCTGCCAAAGGACCAGCATCCGGAGGCCATCCTGGATCTGGAGAAGCGAGACTCTGCTCTCAGAAACACCTTTCAGAGTTCCCAGGAGGAGCTGGAGAGAGCACAAAGCACTGTCAGCCAGATGGAGGAGGAGAAGAACAAGGTAAAAGAGAGGGTTTTGTTTATGACAGGGGTAAGGCGAAATATAGAAATGCTAAAAACATAAATTTAAGAAGTGTGTACACATTTGGTAATTCAACACAATTTATGAGTTCAAAAAAGTAAAATAAATGTTACACCCTTTCTCTTGTCTCTTAGCTGGTCGGTCTCCATAAAGCCTGGAGGTCAGGCAGTCGTTCTCCCTCCTATCGGCCCACTGCAGGGGCTCTTAGTCCAGATTGGGCTTCTCCTCCCTTCCCTGGTTCACCGTTACTCTACAGAAGAGCAGCCAGAGCTGTAACACCTCTGTCTGTGGCTGAGGATGGTTCTCCAGTAGGCTCTGGTAACTCATGTAGTCCTTGTCGCAGCCCCATCAGCCTGGAGTCTGAGACAGAACGACTGAACAGGTGAGTCTGAGGAAGAGCTGCTCAGGATGTCCCAGAGTAGCAAAATTCAGCCACAGTACACTGTCAACACTTCCATTACATTTATTGAATTGCTATGTTTTGGTCCAGTAACCCTACATTAGGCATCAAACATTATAAATAAGTCAAAATGTAATGACAGTGGTTGTCTCTTTGTTACTGTCTGTATACAGGTGTGCAAAGATCATCCTGATTCTTAAAAACTGTACTACTATAACTGAAAAATGTAACCCGAGTTACTGAACTAGTATATTGACTCTATATTGGTATATTGATTGATTTTGTTCTATTTATACCAAGACAAAGACAAGGTGCAGACAGGTGCAGACACTCACACACATAATGTGTAGAGCATGACAAAATGGTGAATTATGCAGACACAGTTTTTTTTGCCAACATATCAGTATATCTAAGGCCTGACACAAAACAATACGATAATTAGATTAGCTAGTTTTCCAGATTCATGTCATGAATAAATGGTGACACACTGTCTTTTATATTTTTCAGATTACATTTTGATCTGTGTTTTGACTAAAAGTTATTTGAATTGTAATCTTTAGATAGTTATTACCTACTTTGACCTTTCAACAACATGTAAGCTGGATAATGTAAATTGGCATGGCTACATTGAATATCTAAGTAGCTGTATTGGTTGAGTATTAACTCAACCAATACAGTTTCTTCCTCCACAGAATGATTATTTGTATAATGTATTAAAACTCTTTATGAAACAAATGTTTTTGCTCTTAACCTCCTCATCCTCTCACTATTCTAGGTGCATTGAGCGGCTGAGGGCCAGAAATGAACGGCTGACTGCAGCTCTGGAGCGAACGAAGGGAGAGTCCGAACAGATCAGTATTACACTAAACAGACTCGAGGCTAACTGCTCTGCCCTGCAGATGGCTCTCAGCTACTGGTACACACATAAAACACAGCTGACATACAAGTACAAAGAACATTCAAGGACATTCAAAAAATGAATGTGCACAGGTCAGCAATCTAACAGTTTCAATCTAGCTTCTTCTCATGTAGTGAGGTCGTATTTTGTCTTTGTGGTTGTGATTGACAGTGAGGAGTGTGAAGAGGCCTACAGCGAGCTGCTGTCACTTTATGATGCCAAGAAGCAGCATAGCATTCCTCTGCAGACAGACTCAGCAGGTGTTTGAATACCATGTTTTAGTACTGCTTACAAGTCAGTGCACACATTCACTTATATACAGTAGGTATGCATGTCATTGACACACACACACAGTCAGACTGACAGTTTTTCCTTTCATCAGAGGCGGTCGGTGACAGCCAGAAGCCAGACAGTCCGTCAACTCAGCTCATAAAAATGGGAACTGAAGAGCTGTCCACCTCCTTCTCAACAGCAGGAGTCACAGAGGGGACGGAAATACAGAGTCACACAGGGCACAGGTGACATTTGAAAGTGCTCTTTGTACATTCAAGTACATTAATAGGAATGGGTAGAAAGGAAAATGTGTCAATATTGACAGACTGAAATTGCAAAAAGAAAGGATAATATTTTTTTTATCTTTCTCTTCCACCACCAAAGATCTACATGCTATTAACTAAATAATTTAAAAGCCATCAGGTATGACTCAATGAAGTGTGCAAATATTAATGAATGTTTGAATTAAAAAATTGTCATTTCTTGGACCATGTTTTTGCCAGGTCAGGTCACTCACTACCTGTAACACACAGGACACCTGAGCTGGTGGGGCGAGAGGCAGTTCTCCGTCAGCAAATTGAGCATCTGAAGAGGAAGCGGGCGGCCATTTGTCTACCTAAACCGAGTCCAGGAGTTGAGGGCAAAATGAGCCCCGAAACTGGTCACCTGGCCAGATCAAGAGGGGGACATGTGACTAAAGATAACGCCAAACCTCCTGATACAAAAAAAGAGAAGGCTTCCCTCTTCTATGAACTCATCTCTGTCAGGGTAGGAGCTGTGTGTCCTAATTTATGATTCAAAAATCAAGATTTGAAATCGAAAACAACTGCCAAAACCTTTCATGCAAAAAGATCATGAGATAGAAGTGGCTTTTGTCGGAATGTCATAGCTGTTTATGGTAACAAATCTTTATGGTAAAACATAACATTACACTTAGCTCACATACAGTACAACAGAACAATACAGTGCTGGCAGATCCCCATCTCATATATCCAGTGAGCTCTGAAACTGGTAAAGCATTTATTAAAGTTTAAAATTGTAAACATAAAACCAGAAACAGGGGGAAATGACTAGCCTGCTCCAAATCCACCTACCAGCCACTCTAAAACTCACTAATTACTAATCACTAGTGTGTGTATATCTTGATAGTAGAATTATTAAGGTTCATAAAATATAATCCTAACTTCCACAGTGTGATTCCAGCTGGAGAATAATCATGAATTCACATATATTATTAAAAACCTAGGGTGACCAATACCAATACAGGAAATCATATACACATCTACACATTCCACAACAGCCTTAAAGTAAAGGTAAAACCTGCTGGTGGTGATAAAATATCTACATCTTGTGCTTCTAACACAACTCCACATGTATATCTTTTCTTATGCTGTTTATTGATTTACTTTTTCAGGAGGAGATGTCAGATCTGCGAGCTCTAATCCGCCTCAAGGAGAAAGAGCTGAGGTGTTTGGAGTGGGGTTTTATGGCCCAGAAGGCCCAGGAATCAGCTGGAGCTTTCGCTCCAGAAAGCCTCAGAGAGGAGATGGAGGATCGTAAGACCGAACAACAGGTAGGACAGAGTCCTAGAGCAGCAACAGAGACTATTTTTCAAATAATACACTGTCAAGGTGAAATGAACAAGAGGGAGCAGGACGTTGGTCTACTGTGGCAGACCTGATTCAAATCTGGGTGTCCCACATGGGAAATCACACATCTACCAAAGCAGAATCCCTCCAGGCCAAGAGGGATATTTTGGTTCCACAAGGTCTTCTGCTGGGCTGTCCTGTTGCCACAGCACAGATTCATACCGCACCACACTACTCTGTCATTGTCAAACGAGAAAGAACAGCTACTTAAAGTTAACACAGCTTTCTGTCTATCTACTGTAGACACAGGGTAGCAGAAACAATGGCTGCCCGGAGATTTGCGCCATCAAGGGTTTCCATTTCCCTTTTCCTTCTTTAATGGTTTAAAAGAACAAAAGTTGTCTAGATGCACACAGTCAGTCTCAAGAACTGATCTTACAGACTTTATCCTGTTAACAATTTTAACTAAATCACAATGGCCTCTGATTGCAGCATAATAAATGTTATTCTGTTCCCACACAAAGGGTCCACACAAAGATAGATAAATCTGAGGGGTTCCAAGGGGATTAATAAGGAAATAAGGGGGAAAAACAATGACATTTATGCTCCACTAAAGTAGATGTATTTTACCTTTTTTATTGTAAATAAATAAAACAATCTGTAAAAGGGAAAATCATTCTTTGGTTGAACTGCTCACAACACTGTGACACAGCTTTAGATAAATGTTTACACGTTTATTAAGAATTGAATGGGGAATGGCTTTTGTGCTTGAAAGATAATCATAATTTAATGTTATGTTTCAGAAGCTCTGTGAAAATGTGGCTGAACTGGGTAATGGTGGGGACATCGCTGATCCTAGAACCAGACCCATTCTGAAAGAGCTGCAGGCCGTCCTGCAAAGGTGAGACTCTGTAATTTCTCTACGCACTGCAGTCCAATGTTTAAAGCATAGCAATAACATTGCAAATGAAATACTATACTGTAAAATACTATTAGTAAAAGCACATGTTAGACAGCTTATACATATATGTTAGCTTTTTCAAGTGCCTTAAAAGGGTAACCTGGCAAATTATCAAATGTAATGTCACTTGTAGAAATCTAAAAATGTACCTGATGAATGTCAGTAGAAAAAATGAATCATTCAGACATCTGTTGCCTGGTTTTATTTGTTGCTTAGTAACACTATCAGAATAAATGCAGATTTTGGACATAAAGGGCTTCTTGTTCTTTCCATGAGTGCATCCATTTTCTCTTCTGACCTCGAGTAGTAAATACTTTTAAACAAAGCTCTGCTGTAAGCACTCTGCATCACAGTCGCTCTAAAGCAGAGCTCTTCAACATGGGGTCCAGGACCCCTAGGGGGTTCTCAGTGTTACTGCAAGAGGACAACCAAATTATACATTTTTTGAAAGTTTTTTCAAAAGTTAAAATGTCTTAACATGAGTCCTAAATAATATGGGCAAATATAAATTAGCCTATTTGTTAAAAAAAACTTATGGGTATGGGTAATACTAAGGATTCATGTTTTTTTTGTTACGTTATTTTATAATATATAATTGTCACTCACAAGCAACTGTAACTGTATTATCCAGTTGTGCAAAAAAACAATAAACAAAGTTCATAAAAAAAATACTAAGGATTCACTGTGCAAAATGTATGTTTAACATTAAACCGTGATTTATAAAATCCTTCCAACAATTATTATTTTAATAGCTCAGCATTCTATGCACTAAAAAGGTATGTATAAGTGTTTAGGCTGCCCACACGTTATTGTAGGCCCAGTTAAGTATGCAAAATGAACAGACTGGCATGATGTTTTCCCATCTCTTTCATCTAATCTTACTTTTTGTTTTCAGGGAACAAGCCCTTAAGAAGAGACTGGCTTTAGTCCAAGACTCACTTAACACAGCTCTGTCAGACAGCACGCCGCACAGGAGGGACAATGGAGAGCAGATTGCTCGGCTCACACAAGCTCACAGGTAAGTTCATTATCATCTTTCTGCATCTACAACTAAAAGCTACAAAGTATTAGTTCTGTAGTGTCCATTTTAATGTGAGTGTATTAAATTGTATCTCGCTGCTGGGTGTCTTCCATTCCAGTAAAGCCTTGAGTTCGTACCGGCAGATTCGCAGGAAGTACCGGGAGCAAGTGTGGAGGCTGGAGCAGAAAGTGGCGGCCATGACGGAGAGTCACCACCACCAGAGTGGAGCTCAGAAAGCTGCAGGGGAAGCCTTGGAGTGGAGGAGGGAAGAGACTGTTCTGTGATCCTGTGACTCTTCAGTCAGAGAATCAGCCTCATAAGTGTCAAGTTTATCCACATAAACTACAATGGACAGCCCTGCTAAATCCAAGTCCCTCATATGTTGTACACCATTCAGATAGAAGCCTCACTACTGCAGACTCTTTTAGCCATGCTAGCAGCTTGGCTATATGATTAGCAATGTTGGCCCACCGCTTTGGTCGAGACTGAAATATCGTAGTAACTGTTGAATGGCGAAATGTCCCAACAACTATTAGATGGCTTGCCATGAATTTTGGTGCACACATTGATGTCCTATTCAGGATGAACGTTGGTGATCCCTTTAATTTTCATATAGTGCTGGTTAGCAAATATTAGCATGTTAAAATACTAAACTAAGAACATTGTCAACCCATCACTGATATCTACAGCAGTCTGTCATCCATTGGCTCTAGAGAGGTAAATATAGAGTAGGGAAGTAGTTTAACATGGAAAACATTGTCACTTCTGCCTTTTCAACCCTTCTGAGAGTCACCAATAAACTGAACAGGAATCGAAAGCCTAACTTTTCTAACAGGCCTCACACATCACAAGACACATTTCTCATGTCTGAGAAACAGCTGTCATGAATGTGAAAAGCAGGTTCAAGGACTGAACCCTCTGAGGATCTCGGGACTGACCTCGAAAGCGCACATGTCCTTTTTCCCGTCCGTACAAGCCGACTGTATAAAGCCACTCCCGGCCTGCCTTGCGCTTGTCACAAAGCTCAGAGAAGGGGGATGGGGGCCAGGACAATAGCTGATGTGTACACAAAATGTACGGCCAGCCCATTTGTCTTCTTAGCACTTTCATAGTGCTCCCCATCTTGCTCTCTCTGCCTTTCAGTATATCCACTTCTCTACAATGGTTTATTTGTAGCCAGCTATGACGATCTATGACAAAAAATTGCTGTAAAGCGGATCCTTTTGAAAAAAGATATTATTAGTATAATTTTTTTTGGAGAGTTTAAAGAGCATGCTACGAACTCAAGATGAACACTTTAAAAAAGGATTAAAATGAATGCAGCATAACCATATAAAGATATGATCTTTTTCATCGTTATCCACGCATTCCTCTTCCTTGTCAAAACCTGTTGCGACATTACCCACAATGCAAATCAACCGTTAACAGCTTGGTCAGACATTAGGGTGTGTTATGCTAATAGCAGCTAATGTAGCATTGAGCCGTTAGCCTTTAGCAGAGACAAAAATTGGGTAAAAGTGGATAATTTACATGCAACAATATTTTTATTTAAAATAATGTATTATCAATTAACGGTTTAAATATGTAATAATTGGAAATAAGAATGTATAGCTTTTGTATATATGTGTAAGTTGTACTCTTTGTTATATATTATGATGTTTTTGTGCTATACTGTTACATAATGTTCCAAGATTTGAAAACCCAATAAAAATGTAATCCCGATCCTTTAAAAACCCAGCTTACTCCTACCATCCCTTCATACTCATTATTCGGTCTTTACCTCTTACTCAAATCTCCATTTCTCTCTCTTTACCCTCCATTTCCTCTCTCCACACTCACCTCTCAATCATCTCCAGCCGACCCCCCTGCCCTGACCTCCCCGAGCCAGTCAGCTGCAGCTGTGACCATTGGTCAGGAGGTTAAGGCAAAGGTTGAGTGTCACACCCACAGGGTCACAGTGATGCCTGGCTGTTGTGTTAGCCTGTGAATGGAGGATTCAGAGTGGCAGACGAGGTGGCGAGCCCCTGACGCCCTGACTCTTGGCAGAGCTTGCCCTTTCCCGAGCAGAGGTCATCAAAGAGGGCCCGTCCTCGCCGTTCCCCCATCCCTCTAGGTCACCATCGCTATTGTTGTAATAGCTGCCATTAGAGCAGATGAGACAATTATCATTCCATTTTGTGTCCACTCACTCGTAGATCTATGTTAAGCTTCTAAGTTTATCAAAGGTTTTTTTAGACGACATGATTGCTATAACCTCTGGGTGACTCTTGTATCAAAGAGCCCACATAATGCCAAAATATCCCCTTGGAGAGAAAAGAAAGTGTATTTTTTAATCAAACATGGCTCAAAAAAAGTACCAATGCCACAATGTGAAAATACTTCAAGTCCTGCATTCAAAATCTTACTTAAGTAAAAGTACATTAGTATTAACAGCTAAATGTACTTAAATGGTCACAGTAAAAGTACTTGTTCTCCAGAGAAATGGCCCTGGTTAGTGATTCATTATTATATACTAGAGTATGAGATTGTTAATTCATGCCGGAGCTTATTTTGACCACTTTATATATTGTTATGTAGTTTAATTCATACCAGTGCATTGTATTTTATAAGCTCATCGTATGTAAAACCCTAATAAGCAACACAACTATTAATTAACTACATGTATAGATGTCAAATAAATGGAGTAAAGTAGAGGTACAAAGTAGAATAGCATAATTAAAGTACAAGTAACTCAAAATTGTACTTAAGTACAGTACTTGAGCAATTGTACCTCTGGATCTATCTCAGTATTACAGCCTCAGGACTGCCGTCATATGATAATGTATGATAACTGCTCATTGTCATGATTTAAAAAAGAAAGAAGTGGAGTAATGGAGTAAAAAGAACAATATTTCCTACTCAATCATGTGGAGAATAAATATAAAGAACCAAATAGAAATACTCAAGTAAAGTACATGAAAATCATACTTATACATATGTCGAATACTGTATTGAAGTATGATTATGTATTTAATATACATTCTCTCACTGGAACTCATTAAATTGCTTGAGATTTTTGCTTTGAAATGAATGTTACTCAAACATACTTCAACATTTCTATGTTGAATGAACCTTGTTTTCACCTTGACCCAACATGAAAGCATGAAAGGTCTAATCTAATCTCGCTTACGATAAAATGATTGTGTGTGATGAAATATGCATTGAAATAATGTTTTACCATAGTGCACTAAAGAACAAGTGACATAAGAAAGTAAAACAAAGAACATGAGACCGCACAGATTTTGGTATTTAAATAGTCACTTTTTGGATGGTATAGAGGCTATAACACTGTCATCTGGTAAATATCGTAATTACTATATATATATATATATATATTGTATTTAAGCTCCACATCTCTGGACACATTTTGAAACCCCAACATGTAACTACCATCGTTTGAGCCTGTGGATAGGGGAGTTTTTCAGTGCCTGGGAAAAAAACTCAAACCATTATTAGACTACGACAGAGGCTGTCAATCAGTGTGGGGGGTGGACGCAATCACACACACACACACACACACACACACACACACACACACACACACACACACACACACACACACACACACACATCCAAGGGAGGGGCAGTGACCTAGGGGTTTTAGGTCAACTTATTTACGCTCTGCATCCGTTCTTTATTTTAATAAGTTGTCCCTCTGTAAGCTGTATAAAGAGATCACAGCTTGCGCCTGCATCCCGGCGCCCTCTTTCTCAAAGCCATTAGCTCACCTGTCACAACCACTCCATATCTCCTTTCATCTCTATATCTCTCTATTCTCTGCTCTGTGCCACGCTGACCTGATACGTCTCTCCTGAGCTTTCTGACACCAGTCAGCCCATGGAGAGTACAGGCAGATGGGGGTACAATTGGCATGGAGAAGCACGGAAGAGCTTTGACCTTAATCAACTGGCCGATCACACCCACTTTGTGCCTTCACCCACTTAGATAATTTAAAGGTTAAAAAAGTTGTTTGATGGCTGAAATTAATTCTGGTTAATTGGATTGATTCAATGAGCACTTGGCACACTTACTCCAGGAAGGCTTTGTTTTATTGTGTCTTTTATTTAGTAAAACTAAAAAATGTGTTTTGTTAGAAACAGTAAAACAATACAAAAATACTATTTTAATTAGGGATAAAAACTGTAACAAAAGGCAGAACTAATGCTTTTAAAGAAAAAATAATTTTACAGGCTGTTCATTACCATATTTATCAGAAAAGATTGAACAGTGTGAACAGTGTGAACAGTCAATTCTGACTGATTAATACATTCGATTGCAGTATATATGTTGCAGTACTGCTGATTATAACAAACCAGTACTGTGTCTTGTTTTATCTTATTTTATACCTTTTTTATATGCATGTATTATGAATGCATATGTTCATGTACATGTATGTAATATGACTTACTCTTATTAATATATTCAAATAAAAATGGTATAGTATTTTTCCCCCCATGGAGCTCAGGAAGAGGAGCTGTACAACTAATAGGGATGCAGATTATAAAACACTTTATTAGTCCAGATATTCATTAATAGGGTATCTAGACAGTGCCTGGTCATTAAGAAAAACATGTTTTTGTGTGTGTGTTTTTTATTGCGTTTCTATCCAGTGGTGTATCTGCGTAAAAAATGCTTTACTTTATGTTCTTTGGTTCAGGAACCCTGTATAACATGTGGTATGCAGCAATGATTTGGTTTTCTTTGGAACATGAAAGTCAACTACAGTATATGTGGTATTATTGTGGTTCATGTGATCCTATATGAGATGGACCTTTTACATAGCATAACAGATTTTGGACTGGCATGTTAGACAGCGCTAGCGTTAGACCACCATCAACAAAACACCAAATGACCACCAAAATAAGAAGGAAAAAAAACAAATAAGTTGTGCATAACTAAAACTCCAAAAAGTACAAAAAAAAAGAGTTTAACCACCTAAATCAATTGGATTGTTTGTTTAGGTTTCAATCTCAAAATGTAGCCATTTCGGCTTCTATTGTGTGAAATAGTCATTCAATTTCATTATTGTGTCATTTTAACTTTTGACCAACATGTCGTCAACTTATTGCCAAAAGGTGCAGAAGTGCTTACCTGTAATTAGGGGTGTCATCTGATCACTGAAATCCTTCCCTCACGTGTGCTGACCCTTTTTGCACTTTTTAGAATTAAACTGTATTAAAAAAAATACAACAACCTAACCTAAAATGAATTTTGCAGGACATTTCACAGGTAGATTTCTTCAAAGGACCCTGCCGCTCTTGACAGGTTGTCAATAAAGGATACTTCTCAATAAGAACTTTTTAGATTGCTTATGATTTTGGTTTTGGTTTGATTTCAAGGCCAAAGTGGCACCCCTAACTCTTTAGAACAATTCATATTTTTTTGTTTTTATCTTACATGCAGCCACTGGTTGTCTTTTCCTTTCCATTGATTGCAGTGTGAAAATAACCTTACAGAGACTTAACACTTACTTCAAATAGGCAATCCATTTTTTATTTATATATATTTTTTAACAATTGCCAAAGTTGTATTCTTATCGTATGCACAGGTGCAGATTGAGGGCATGATGTTCACTGTGATGGATTGACAATATCAAATACATTCAGTTATCTTAGTATTAGCTACACCTAAACTAGTTTAATACAACAGTCCTGCAATATAGTCTGCCTTCATAAAGTTCAGTTTTGTTTTGTTGTTTTTAGAGAGGTGTTGATTCAACTGTATGATCACTACTGGAAAATGTGGATTGTGGTGCTGAAAGGTGATTCTATTATTTAGTCTACCATATTTTACATAAATGGGGTGGACAATAGCCTGTATAATATCTACATAAGGTGTACAGTGGAAAAGCCTCACATTAATTTCCTAAAGTAAAGTTAATCTGAGTAAATTAACTGAAACATGCAAAAATATTTGTTTGCTGTACTGAACTTGATGAATTCACACCTGGATGGAGCTTAACATGTTTTGTGATGTACTTTATATAATGAAGCCATTGTAGGAGGCTGAACACACCACAGATCAGTGTTGAGGCCAACAACAGAGCAGAAGATCTAAAGAGGTCAGTTAGCTCATCACCTTGTGAGAGGTAGATTACAGGAATAAGGTGTTTAGAGGGGAAAGATGGCTGGGGGAGTGGCCTCGTCCTAATCCTGTTAAAGCATTTGAGTCGTCTTCAATGAGCTGATTAGGTAAATTTTCTGTCATCCTAAACCCCTTAGTGGACCTCTAGGCAATGTCTCCCGAAAGCAGAGGCCAGAAACAGGGAGCAACAGATTGGACTCAGATTCACAAGAGATTGAACTTGGTAATTGGGAACACGATCAAATTGTTGTGGCTACACAGAGTGTTAGGTTAATGCCTGGTCTGAAAATATCAGGCTTCTTGGATGGTTAAAAGCGCAGCAAGTTTATCTTTCAAATGGGTTTTCCGTTGACAACATATTGACACTGTCAATGTTAACCCTTTTACATCTGAAGGAAAACATTTAGCTAAATAGTTTTTAAGTAATGCTAGTTGGTACACATCAGCCTCTTTAACATTACAAACTTCTATTGGCTGCACAATCACAGTTCAATCCATCACTTTTATTTTGAAATCAAGTTAAGATCCACCATGTCATGTTATACGAAAAACTATGAATTTTGTAATGCTTTTGTTTTGTTCATGATGAGGAAAACATGGAGCATAAAGCAATTTTGACAATATTTGTGTTCCATACAAACTGTGATAATTATGTATAATGATACACATGATCTCAAAGCCAGCCATAAAAAACTCTGCATTTGAATATTCAAAACTTTATTTGATAAGTTGAAACAATAGCACCACAGTTGGTAGAAGGTCAGTATTTGTAACTGCTGAGTCTGCTGAATATTCAGTGAGACAGTAAACAAGGATGTGCAGCCTGGTGATGGTTCATTACTTTTACTTACTGTAGGAGGCAACTAAAAGACTGGTAACAATTAAAGCTGCACTATTTGTATATTTACAATGGGTCATACCCTCCTCTAAAGCGATGCGGAGGAGGGTCTGGCTTGTCCACACAGCATTCCGGGATGGGAAAAAAACATGCTCTGGTTTATTGGCATTTCTTTAAACTAGTGCTGTCAAACGATTAAAATATTTAATCGCGATTAATCGCATTAATGTCATAGTTAACTCGCAATTAATCGCACATTTTTATCTATTTTAAATGTCCCTTGATTTCTTTTTGTCCCATTATTTTTTCTCATTTTAATGCTCTTATCAACATGATACGGTACTTTTAAAACGGTGCCTGAACCAAAAGATATATATATATTAAAAAAAAGGAGCACCTTGTTTATTTGTATTTGTGTGTTCTGTATAGTCAAAAATATAAAAAAAAGTTTTATCTAAAAAAAAAAAGGAGCACAAAACAGTGAAAACAACCACTGGATGGGAAAAGGATATTTTACAATTACAGTGAATGCACCACGAGGCTGGTGAGGCGAGCAACATAACATCATGACTGTGTTTTTCAGACAGCGGCAGCTAAAGTCCGGTGTTGGAATCATCTCCAGTGAAATATAGTCATACTTTACACCGTTTAGCTGTAAACATTTTAACCGTGTTTAGCTGCTAGCTAACGGTAGGCTAACGTTACCTGCTGCTAAGTGTAGTGTTGACTGGCCTCCTGTGCGGCAATGTTTCAGTTCCCTCTAACGTCCGTTTTCGGAGCATCAGAAAGAAGCGCAGACATCTAAGTGGCACCTAAATAAGGCACCGAAATCTGCGTTGCTATTTGGTCCGGTAGATAACGGTGATGGTGCTAATACGGCACCGGGTCTCGGACCCCATTCAAAACGACGATTTTCGTTGAAAAGCGACTAGTTTGCAGGTATGTACTACTCTTTGGCCGGCTCACAAGCAAGTGCAAACAAGTGTGTGCAGCGTGCATGTTGTTTTGTTCCCGGTCTAGCTAGATCCGGTGTGGTGTTGTAGTTTTTCTAATGTTACTAGTTGTTGCATGTGAAAAAACTACAAGTTTGCTGGGCCAAAAAGAACATTAATCTCGCGATAAAAAAATGTACGCCGTTAAAATGGGTTTGCATTAACGCCGTTAATAACGCGTTTAACTGACAGCACTACTATAAACCAATCACAATCGTCTTGGGCAGCGCTAAGCACCGGCAGCAGGTGTCGCTGCAAAATAGCCTCGGGAAGGAACTTGTTTTGGTGGAACATGTGTAGGCCTACGCTCAAAAGTTGTTTTAGTCGTGCAACAGAAAACTCACATTCGACAGATAGTCTGCTAGCTTCTGGATTTACCCTGCAGAGATCTGAGGACCAGTTAACCATAGTCCTCATAAATCAACCAGAGTTTAAAATTCCAACACAAAGAAAGCGGAAGGTACCGGACATCCAGGCAAAAAGAGGGAAATCCGTCGGAATTTCCGGCAGCAATGGAGCAATCTCGGAAGTGGAACGTCATGGATATAGACTACATCAAAGAATTTCTAATATAGGAAGAAGTTCCACTCCCTCGTTACTTCAGGCTTCTGAACTGGTTGCAGTTCAGCCAGAGTTCCATATAGGGGGCGCTCACAGGCCAGTGCAGAATGAATGGGACTATGGAGCTATACCCCTCAAAATCCACTTTTCTCAGGATCACATTTTTTTGC
Organism: Perca flavescens; assembly: GCF_004354835.1. Taxonomy (NCBI): domain Eukaryota; kingdom Metazoa; phylum Chordata; class Actinopteri; order Perciformes; family Percidae; genus Perca; species Perca flavescens. Next base: position 26,082,251 of record NC_041339.1, read on the forward strand.
ATTCGAAAGGGTAGGCTAAGAGATTTTTTTTAAAGTCGCTTTTTGTTCTAAATAGCCTTTTAAAATGTCAATGACGTCATAACACATATACAGAGATACTGCTTTACGGCAAGCTCTGAGTCGCTTCTTTTTTTCTCTCGTGGCATTGACAATACAGCTAACAGGTTAGGCTCTCCCTGTCAACACACATGCTAGAAAGAGGTTTGCTAATGTTTTAAAGACCACGCCGAAATATTCACTCTGACATTCATGCTCTGCTTTGGATGCTGTCAAGCGGGATCTCCGATCGTAATCAGTCCTTCACTGACCAATCAGCATGCATTAGCAGAATGCTAGCGTGTTATGGGCAACAACGACTCACCATGTAAGAAATCAAAAGGACATAAGTACTCGTTCATTCAACTTTCGACCTATAACCCATGTTGAACTTGCAAAAACTACAATCAAATCGGAGGTTTCTCAATGACAATCAGGCGAAAGAGACACATTTAGCCGTCTAGCTCCATAGAGTCCCATTCATTTTGCACTGGACTGCGATCACCCCCAGTGGAACTCTGGTGGAACTGCAACCAAATTCGGTACAATGGGGCTGAATAGGGAGTGGAACGGCTTTCCGTAGACCGGCTTTGACTACATGTAGGCTAACCCTTTTGCATGTTAAGGTTAACTTAGCATACAAACAGGAAAAAGGGGGAAATAGATAGCTAGCTTTAGTGTTGCCCAAAGTTCAAACACAACCAGAAATAAAAAGGAAACATGACATGTTTTCCTTTTTACATTTAATGCACGCACGCACACACACACACACACACGCACACTACAGTTTGTATATGGATTAAACAAACAGGATACATGTTAATTAGTGAGCTTCAGAGGTGCTGGTAGACATGTTTTTTAATCTGCGGACAGTCCAGGCTAGCTGTTTCCCCCTGACTGTATGCTAAGCTAAGCTACTTGCCCCCTTTCTATAGCTCCACAGACTTATTAGCACACAAACATAAGAGTGATTTCAATCTTCTTATCTCAGCATTTAAATAACTATTAACTACTAACTATAGGTATTTACCAAAATGTAGAATTATTCCCCAAAATGAGAAATATTTTATGTAATCTGGAAAAAATGGGTACTTACAACATAAGTGGTATTTCCATAAAGTGTGGAAAATGCTTAATGTAACTTTAAATTTATTGAAATTTAAACAGGAATATTGTTAAGAACAGAGTTAATTTGGTTGAGTTAGAGCAATTTGGTTTAAACTCATTTTATAAGGTATCTTATCTTTACAGCAGACACATGGATGAAAAAAGCTCCACTGCTGTTACAGTAAACACGTCTATCGACTCCTCTGCAAACAATGGGTTCATACCTTGTTCACGGCGAACACAAGATAACTGATTTGAATGACAACAACACGCACCAAATGTGAAGTTTCCCACCATCCTGGGTAGGTCCTGGGCGGGGAGGAGGGCAAATATTGATTGGACGCCGTGTGTTGCTCTGGAGTCACCCCAGCAGATGTTTTTCTTTGGCAAGTTCCACTGCCCTGTGTATTTTATATTGCTCCGTCATTCACTTGAGGTCAAAGGCCCGAGGATAGAGAGAGTGTTGTGAGAAGGGAGAGAGAGAGAGAGACAGAGAGAAATAAAAAGAAAGAGAGAGAGAGGGGGTGTGATTTTCCCTCTGGCCTCTAGGCCAAAGGGCAGTAGGGGCTAATGAGGAAGGAGCAGGGAATCATGTGCTGTTGTTCACCCAGAGTTACTCCTCAGAGTTAAAGTTTAACCCCAGTTTTCAAATTCCTCTGCACCTTAACTAATGCAGTTAACACACTTCCAGACCAATAATTAGACCACCATTTGTGTGTGTGTGTGTGTGTGTGTGTGTGTGTGTGTGTGTGTGTGTGTGTGTGTGTGTGTGTGTGTCGGTGGGTGGGTGCGTGAGTGCGTGCGTGCGTGCGTGCGTGCGTGCATGTGTGCATGTTCAAACTTTAACTCAAACAATGGGAGAAAACATTTGAGGCCAAAGTGTGTAAAACATATGATAAACTGCCCACACACAAGCTCACGTAAAACAATGTCCATGCTATCAGTGAACCAGTCCATCCAGCCAGATGATGAGAGACAAACTAAATTATATAAACATAGCTGTTTAGCAATTTAACCACTCATATTTTAAATGTTATAATAAATATCACATAGTGCCAATGCCAATACACTGATGGAACAACAATAGTCGATTGCAAGCCAATATTTCAGCGTCATCTATTGTAAATACTGTATGTTCATTTGATGCAGATATGCAGCCATGCTTGAATAAATATTTTGTGTAAAATAAAGCACAAGTAAATATTATGTGAAAATGTTTTTTCTATTTAATTATTTTTAAACAAACTGGGGAGATATAAAAGGATTACATTGGAGGTGTGTTGTCATATCCCTGTGCATGTGTGTGTGGCATGTGTGTGTGTGTGTGTGTGTGCAGTGTTCAGGTGAGTGAACTAAAGGTTTGTCTGCTTCACTCTGGTGGCTCTGGCCTCCTTACTGTGTTGAGAATGCACAGACTCCGCCACACTCGACTTCACGCTGAGAGCAGCTGCATTCCTGACCTGCAGTTCAAAGAGAAAAAAAACACACACACAAACACACACACGCACACACTAACTTTCAGATATAAAGGGCATATGTACTTGTGCACAAACGCATGTGCACGCTCCGTCTCAGACATACAAAATACACATTTCAAAGCACAGTGACACTTCTATAATCGCTATATGTGCATATATACACACTCAAACATACATGAATGCACTGTGTCAACACAATAGCTGCAAACATGGACACACCGGTTTCAATCTCATACACCAACGCTGTACAGAATCCAGGCGATAAAAACGTAGGAAAGGTCAAAGGTCCAACCTCCTTGATCCACACTACACTTATCACTGTGATCTGCTTTATTATGACTGATAATACCAAATTATTTTGTTATTAGACATGGTCACAATTATCATTTGCAATCATTTGTCTTATTAATTATTCAGAAAATATGTAGTTATGAAAAATCTTTAGCATTTAAAAAATACAGAGCGTACGTACATATTCTATTTCAGTCAAGGTTATTTTTGTATATGCTTTACTATTAATGAGTTTGTTTTAAATTAGTCAGTGTATTTTTAATTTGTTTCCTCTCTACATTTGAACTGATCCAGGTTTGATTTGGTTAAGTTTTTTTATGTTGTAATCTGTCATGAGATAAATCCACTTAGTTTGCTACACTTTTAGATTCAGCAGAAATGAAAATGTCACCAAATTGCATTTTATATTAGATTAAAATGTATTTTGTGATAAAGTAGCAGCGCATATACCATTTAATTTTAATCTGTCACAACTCACAGTGACGTTGACATCTAACAAACTTAGGATGGATAGGAGGATGTCTACAAAATAAATGCAACATGTTTCTTTGGTTGAGTGTCCCTGTAAAAGAAGACTGTACATTTTATTATCCTTATATTCCTCTTCCCAGAAAATAATTTCTCATTTACTATAACTTTGAGCTTTAAAAAAAAAAACCTATGACAGTTACACTTAAGATATAGTAAAGTTGTACTATTTAAACATAGTGTACGACTAAATCTTTACATATCCAAATCTTGAGGGTTTATGAGTAAATATCAAACACTATCCCACATGGTCCGACCCCTGCTAATGCACATACACAGAGGCTTAAAGGACAGCACTAATTCAACTTACAGCAGCTTAACTTGGCCCCGATAACCTCTTAACCAAACAAAAGACCTATCCATGCACAATGAGTCTGGCTGTGACGGATGAGGGTTTAAGTTACCTTATGCTCACATTTAAAAAGGCTCAATTAACGTCACTGACAAAAAATTGCGTAAAAGAAATCCTTCCCCTTCCTTTCAGCCTTGTTATAAACTTTTACCTCTTTGCTCCTTTGACATTCATACATCTTCTGAGACAAAACACTCCTTTGAAGAACGCAAGGACAAAATGTTTTGTCATGCTGGGGGAATTCCTGTAAAACCAAGTGATGAGCAAACACTTTTTGGTACACAGAGGTTCTTTTAACCAGGCATGCTTAGAAGTGAATACCTCCTCTGTGGGTTTTCTTTTTCGCCTGCGTTTGGAGGCTGTTATTGGAAACTTGGATGCAGGCCCTGATTGTTTATTTTGTCCTCCCTTCACATGACAATGGTGAAATTCCAAAAGATCATTGCCAACTGCCAAGACGATAGATGAGTTACACAGCAAATTATAGTTAATAAAACAGGAGTAGTATATGCATGTAACAATACCTTTCTTTGTGCCATGAATGGTTTACAGTCTATCTTTAAGGGGCAATCTGCCGATTTCGCATATCAGTTTACTCAACAAGAGTACTAAAAGTAATAAAACAGCAAACCTGTCTCTTAAAAACTACATTTACATACTCTTAATCTGGACCAGCAAATACGTTTAGAAGAAAATGTATATTTATATTTGTATTTATAATTAGGAAACTTTAACTAACATATGTAGCAAGGTGCCAAATGTTAAGTAGCATGTTCACTGACAATATATTCCATTGCTTTTCCTATTATACCTACCCGTAGCAACTAAAGCATAATGAAACATTTTTTTGTGGTTGCAGGAATCAGGATGAGAGCCCCAGTCGCCACTGTCAAAGTCCGGCACTTTGTAAGCCTATCATCCATCACGAACACCTCCCTACAACTTGCGTGTACTTCGGAATTGTAGTATATTACTGTGAGGGCAGGCTTATGCTGTAAAATAGCTGTTTTGTATGATGTGTTCAGACCTGTATAGTTGTTCCAAATGGCCACACTGGAAGGAAACTACGGCATAGTTAAGGTTGGGGAAAGATCGTGTTTAAAAATCTGGTTATGGTTTGATTAGAAAGTTAAAACACACTGTTGGTTAGGGTTGGGGAAACATTATGGTTACAGTTAATGAAAACACAATAGTTAATGGCAGGTCTGTGAACTCTCCTTTCCTGCATGAAGGTTGGGCGTGCTACAACCACCCACCACCCTGACCTCCACACACTTTCCACCTCACTGGGTACACAACTATACTTCCTACGTTGGCTCTGAACATTGGCATTGGAAGTAAATCGTGAAATGCAGAATCATCCAGTGTGGACGTACACACTGGGTTGGTTGCAACTTGTCTCGCCAGTCCAACAACTTCATGGGCATACAATACTATTTTAAAATGTGGACGCAAAAACACAACCAGTACCACCCAGGATGCAGCAGTTCACCAGGATTTCTGGCATCCTTCACACAGACCTGTGAGTGTGTGCAGCAGGTGTGAAAAGGAGCCAGTGGCGTATCATATAACCTTTTGACTCTAAAACAACAGGCCCTCCCTGTTATTATTGAGTCAACAAAGTCGGAGAAATTCTTTGGGATTAGAGTGAAGTGGAGAACATGAGTGTGAGTGCCATGCGCTTGCTGTGTGTTCGACCAGAGCCCCCCACGTTTTACGGCAGTGTTAGGGTTAACTCCCCCCTTTGCTCCCAGCCTGGCCCGGGGTCAGGGGGGAAACAGGCAGCCAGTCAGGCGGCCAGGCATTCTTTCTGTGTGTTTGTGAGTGTGTGTGCTGCAGCCCATTCTGTGCTCTTTGACTCTACTGGCCTTATAAGGCATCCAGTGCCATGGCAACGGCAGGGCTTGAATAGCAGTGTCAAATCCCCTAGCACACAGACACACGCTCGCTCTCCCTAAAGGAGGGAGCCAGGCAGAGACACACAGAGGATTGAGAGGAGCAGGAGAGGTGGCTATCTCTGGGCTGCTCTCCACTGCAGCGTCTGGCTTTCACTAAAAGGTCTATGACCGTGTTTTTCCTGCGCTTGTTTGCCTAATTTATTCCTGCCGAGGCCAGCAGAAAGAAAGGCGGAACAGAGAAGAAGAAAAAAAGGACGGGCAGAATAGTAAAGAGTGCAACAGTACACCCTGACTTGCTGACAGGGAATGCAGAAAGGTTCTGGCCTCTGGTTGTTACTGCTGGATGGACAAGCACTGACAAAACAAGAGACAAGACTTTGTGGGCTTTGAGAAAGGGGGAGATTTCTCAACTCTGCTTTTTGTTCTGGCTCGTTGTTGTTTTACTGTGACATTTGAGCCTCTGACACGACAGACTCGGAAGAGTTGGGGGAGCCACCAGAAAACATCATAACACCACAGACACAGAAGAGGAGGAACTATTTGATGAAATTTGTTGCTGCAGAGACCACAAAGACATTACTCCAGGAGTGAAAGCAGTGTATCGTCTTTCTCAACACTTATTTAACTATCAAGTGTGGAATCGGTTTCAGTTGGATGTTTTTGGCTATTTATCTGGCACAGAGGTGTTCCTGAGCCAAAACACTTATTGTATATAAAAGCTGAAGTGACTCAGTGGTTGTGTCCTTTCAGAATACCAAAGAAAGAAACAAAAACCCAATTTCCAAAACTCCCCACAAGCCTTTTTTTCTTTTCTTTTGGGGACGTATGACTGAGCATTTCCAGAGCAAAACATGATCTTATTTTTCCTCTTCATCACTATAACCTTTGCTTCTATAACAGCCCCGACAAGTCAAGAGTGAGTCTGGACTAGAACTGCCTCAGATCAGCAGATAACACATCTGCACGGCAGGAACTGGTTGGACTAGTTTATAAGTTGGAGGAGAGGGCAGGGCAGTTTAACCCTGCCTGAAGGAGAGCTGTGTTTTATTTTCCTCCCACTTGCTTATCCTTTTGGGGAGAAAGTTGAGTGCTGAGAGAGGGGCAGAGCTTATTTTTCATTTGGAGAGCGACTCTGTTTTGTCCCTTGTCACTATGCTTAGGGATAGGTGAGGTGTTTATCTTTTTACTTCTTCCAGGGGGGAGACGGAGAGAGAAAGTGGGAGGGAGAAAGAGTCAAAGTGTAATTTATTGTTTCCAGTGAAAAGAGCAAGGCTGCACCCTTTTTTCCTGCTTGAACTCTGAACCACTCAATGTGTGTCTGAAGTTTTCTCAGACCTTGGGAGCCATTGATACGAGGTCAGGGTAGAGAACACAAGAAGGAAAGACAGGAACAGAGAGAGCAGAGGGAATAAAGAAGAGCGAGAGAGAAAACAGCACTGGGAAAGACCTCCAGGTCATTACAACCAGACGCCAAAGGGGAGAAAGGTCAACACGGGAGAGTCCGGGACGACTTTTTATCCCACTTCTAGATTCTTTTGGACAAAGCCTGCCTTTAATACAAATCTGGAGCCACTCTTTTCTTGTCTGGGACCAGTTTTTAGACTTTGAGGGTAGTTTGAAGCTGGGGGAGAGGGCGCGTCTGTGTATGATCTACTCACAGGGCTGCGTGTTTCAAAGAATATGGCCATGGTGAGCGGGGGATGGGGCAACCCCAACGGGGACACTAATGGACTGGGGGAGAAGGCTTACCTGAGAAGGGAGGAAGAGGAGAGCTCGCCTCAGGCCGGGAGCAGCGATGTAGACGTCGGGGACGAGGACAAGGCTTGCGTGGTGGACTGTGTGGTGTGCGGGGACAAGTCCAGCGGGAAGCACTACGGCGTGTTCACCTGCGAGGGATGCAAGAGCTTCTTTAAGAGGAGCATCAGACGAAACCTTAACTACTCCTGCAGGTAAGGGCTGCTGGGAGATTCACACATATGTATTGTCTTTGTTAATAGTTTGAACAGTAGAGTTAAAGTACACATTTATTTTGCTCACTCTTCTTGTTGCACTAAAGTGTCTCTTATGGTAACACTTTACATGATTCACTTTACATTTAATAAACGGTTTATAACACACTTTAAGGTAGTTGTAAGCCGATTTGTCAACAACTATAACTCCTCCTTTGGCACCCTTAAGTGGAGGTAGGTCATAGAGGTAGGTGTATAAACAGTAATGAGTGACAATATAGTAATAATATGAAATATGTCTTCAAGTTATAATTGTTGTACATTACTGTACAACAATAAAAGCTTAAACATGTCCTTTTATCTGTGTACAACTACATTATAGTGTGTTGTTAACCATTTTGTAAATGTTTAAATAATTTCCCTGAGGGGATCAATAAAGTATTCTGATTCTGATATATAGTGCTTATGAATGCTAAATGTAGCGGGGTACAAAGTAAATGTACTGTCTTTTTTTTAAGCCATTATATAGTCATTCACATGAATGAAAGACACAGCAGATTAGTCCATTTCTCACTCCAGAGCGATATGCTCCAACCTTGGATGTGTCTGACAAACAGCCTAAGGAGAAAAAAAAGAAATGAAATGAAAGCCCTGAAGGTCAGTCATGTGAGGATGGATTGCCTCAGAAGGTCAACATTCCCATTATTCTTCACAACAGGAACCCAATGTTGCAACTCAATTCTTTGCTCTTGCTAAGACTACTCTCAGCCTCTGAATGTAGTCATTCCTTCCACATAATAATGCACCAACTGTGAATGAGGTGTCTTTTCAATCAGTTTGTCACATACGGGACTAAAAAGGTCTCTCTGTGAAATGTTGGCAGACCTTGTTCTGCTGTAAAAAGGCAACACAAGGGCGTGTAAGGCCGATGATTTATAAAGGTCACAGCCTTGATAGCTTTTCAGCCACGCCAGCTCACACAGTTCACTCACCATAGGGGTCAGTGAGGGGGAGAGAGAGGGAGGAAGAGAAAGAAAGGGGGGAGACAAAGATGTAAATGCAAAGTTTTTTTGATGTATTCATTCTTTACTAATAGAAAATGAAATGCTTTTCACATTAAGTGGTTGAACTTTTTGTTTCCTTTGTGCAGATCAAATCGAGAATGCCAAATCGACCAGCATCACCGCAACCAGTGCCAATACTGCCGTCTGAAGAAATGTTTCCGTGTAGGAATGCGCAAAGAAGGTATCAAAGCTCCGTCATCCTTGTGCACAGCAGGTTAAAGGTATTTTCTTTTAGGATTAGGCCTAGTAGACAAATGAAGAGGTAAAAAAAAATCGATAGATTTCACAGTGGTGAAAGATGCTTTACTTAAATCTGCACTATCTAAACAATGGATTAAAAGACTATGTGCTACCTAATGACAAACCTACAGGCATTTAACACCTGACTCTGTTGTTCCCCTCTTTCAGCTCATTGTTTCGGTTTTACAGGCCAACTTAACTGGTTTGGTTCGCTCTCATTAGCGATGTTTCCATAAACAACAGGCAAATGTTTTCAGCACCAAAAACCTCTGATGAACTCATCTTTAGACTGCGTGGCAAACACCAAACAGCAGATGGACAAAGTTAGAGACTAGCTGCCTGGTGTGAACATAGTGTAGCATTTATAGCAGCTAGAGAGCCAGATATTTCCCTCAGGAGTTGGTAGACCAAAAACAGAGCTAAAAGAGAGTGAATATTGGACTTGCCTCTAAATGGACACTATGATGCTCCTTAACTGCTGGATGTGTAAATGAGCAACTGCTTGCTAACACATTTGCCATATCAACTTAAAACGTGATATTACGATTTGTCAGTGTTGTTTACAACTTGTTGCGCTGCCCCCAAGTGGTCAAAAAGATAAATGCAGGTTGAGGTAAAAGTTTAATGTAGAACCTTTACTTTTAGAGTTCACAGCTTCTACTTTTTCAACATTTACTTAAGTAGGCTAAAGTACAGAAGTATGATCAGCAAATTACATTAAAGTATTAAAAGTAGGCCTAAATGCTATCAATCAATGCTATGTTATCATCATTATTACTAATGCAATGTTTAGGCAGCATCTTTGTAGTTGGTTTAGGTGGAGTGGAGACAATTGTGAGTATACTGTTGAATAGTTAAATCTTTAATAATTTTTTATATTTGATAATTTTTTAATATCTTGATCTTCAAAGTAACTGAAGCTGTCAAATAGCCTAGGCTACACAGTGGAGTACCAAAAAATAGAAAAATAAAAGTAGCCTATCACATTTCCTCCTGAAATTTAGTGGAATGGTATAAAGTAAGATAAAATGGAAGTCAAGCAGAGTAGCTTACAAATACATCAAAGTTGTACTTAAGTACAGTACTTTCATCATGAACGATTAAATATGGCCGGGAGTGTCTGGGGCTCAGCGGACTGTTAAAGTGCTCATATTATGCTTTTTGGCTTTTTCCCTTTCCTTTATTGTGTTATATATCTTTTTTCTGCATGTAATAGGTTTACAAAGTGAAAAAGCCCAAAGTCCACCTGCTCCAACTCGACATTGGTGTGACAATTAGCGACATAGTGAATAAATATGAGGCCAAACGCAGCAATAATCTACTTTCTAATTCACTATAAATGAAGAACTCACCTTATAAGTAACAAGAGGTAACCCTTATCTTTAAACCTAACCGTAACCATAGACAGTATATAAGAAGACCGTAACCCGCCTCATAGCCATGGGCTCATAGCTAGCTGCTAACTTAAGAAGTGTTGCGCAGTAGGCTATGCCAGTTTTGTTCGGTGACTCACATTCGGTGACTACATTCTCGCATCTACCCTGCATGTCAGTCAGCACAGAGAGTGATTGATGGATGGATGACAAGGTAGGGAGAAAAATAGGTCAGAAACTAACTGACAGATTTATTATCAGAATGTAAATTGCTTCTGCTTCAACCATGTTTTGCTTTTACTTTAACGCATGATATTTTGCGGCTGGTTTGCCTCCTAGCTTTGGTAGCTATATGCACCAAGTTGCCCACTTATTTTTTCTACCAGTCCACCAAAATATAACAGGCTAAAATCAGCCCTGGTCTCTGCATGGAGACATAATCTTTCAAGAGAGAATCGCGATGCATCCAAAGCCCCTCACACACTAACCCGATAAACGGCCGCCGGACAGTCCGGCGGGGTCTGTGGCTCGAGTCTGTTTGGTGTGTTCCGTGCCGTTGTCCGTCGGAGGAGGGGCCCTTGGCTTTCATTTTGGCCGACCGGACACGCTCGGTCAGCTATGGTGCGTTCTTTTTGTCTTGTAATCGCGACTAGTAGCTCGAGTGACGTCACATCCATGTCGGAAAACGAATAACCTTGGGTTGTTGCATTCTTTTTGTCACACAATATTACGAGTTGGAGAAAAGATGGATTTTTGTAACATTTTTAGTAACATTTAGGGTTCTATTCACCCAGTTATTGACATATTACACAAATATATTTCACAGTTTGATACATGAAAATTACGTTTTGATTAACATTAACATTAGGCTCTGCTTTCTGCTCAAGACTCGGCTTAAAGCCGTTGTTGTCATATAGCAACCGAGCGTCTCTAGCCAATTTCAGCTGCACAAGCTACAAAATAACTAATTAGGCGGTATTTAACTCCTAATAAGACTGTAGCGACATGCCTATAGGTAGCAGTATACAGTGCTATGTGTACGACTTCTTCATTTGGTTACAACAAAGACAAAAGTGCTTAAAATTGTAGAAAACCACAATGTTTACTACGTGTGATGCACGACGTAGCCATCTTTGAAAGTGAACTCGGGGTCCTCTGAGTTCAGACGACTTGACGAGTCGTATATACGACCTTGGTGGCGTTCTTTTTGCAACTTCCGGTTCGTAAATCCGGAAAACAACTTGTAAATCGACTTTGGTGGACAAAAAGAACGCACCACTAGCACTGCTGGCAGTCGGACTCAAATGACGAGCCTTAAGAATCAATCTTTCCCCCCATCCAACAACTTATGTAGTCACTTTCCAGCACTCAGGTTTAATCCAATCATATCATCTCTTTTACATACCAAGGAACACCCTGAATCTTGTACAAACATCCTTCAGCAAAGCACAAATACCCCAAAACACACACGAATACATAAATGTCAGAAATCATTTGCAGAGAAAATGCTTACCTCGACAGAATCTGCGATCACTGACATTTCCCAGTGATCTAAGCACAATATTTATACTGTCAACCAAAGCATGTTTTCATGTTTTCGCCCCAGAGCTCGACTCCCTGCAGCTGTTGAGCTTCAGAAGGACAGAAGGCAACTGGAGGCAACCATGTTTGATTTGCATTGGAAAAACAAGTTGACAAAGTCAAAACCCCTTGAGACATCTGTGGCTCTATATATATGTGTAGCCTCTATCTATATATATATATATATATATATATATATATATATATATATATATATATATATATATATATATATATATATATATATATATATATATATATATATATATATATATATATATATATATATATATAATATCTTATCCATCTAATTACAGTTATGATTTGCTTAATGTCTGCATGGTTGATTAGTCATAAGAGATCATTCCCATTTCCCCTGGCGTGATTATTTTTATTCCAACAGTCCTACCCTTCGTCACATCACAAACTATTTCAAAAGAGTTTGTAATTGTATTCTAGTCGCCTATAACCACACTTGTATTTCCGTCTGTGTCAGTGGACACCATGAGCCACCATCGCATACATAATGTGCACTGAGGTGACAGTGTGTCAGGGGTTATATTGAGCCTGTTTAGTCATGAACATGCTGACGCAGTTGCACTGTATCCACATTACATGGAAATGTCGGTTTTACCTTTAACCCAGAAGCATATGTTTGAGAAGTTGGCATTTGGAACTAGTATATTCACTGAAATGTAAAACAACCAGTGGTGGTATTTAAAGTTTGGTGCAGGGGGAGCAGCTGTGCATTAACAGTATTAGAATATAATCAGTGTCATTCTATTACTAGGTATGAACTAAGCTTGATGCTGTTACAAGTTCATTTAGGGATCTATTTAAAAATCTAAATGTTGTCTCTACCATTACAGTACATCACATTTTGTCGCTGTCCAAAGAAAGCCATATAATTATTCTTTTCTGGAAGAATTGAAGGAGAAAGATCTTTAATGGGTTTGAAACATCTACCTACCTTGTCAGAAAGCTGACAAGATTTTTTTCTTTTCTTGATACACACTGTTTGTACAGAACAGCGACAAAATGTTCTTGAAGATTTTGAATGATGATGAGAAAAAAATTCCAGTTATGTTAGCCTACTTTAGAAATGTAAATTTATTTTCTACAACCTTTAAATCTCAATTCAAACAAAAATCTGTAATTTACTGAGTGATTGAATCAAAAGAGAACCACGACACATTTCAGAGAGAAGGACATACCTTCACCAGGATGTTCTGTCCAATTCAGTTCCTGGATCTGATTCTCATTCTGTTGTCTCTTCCCTCTTTTTCTGCAGCAGTCCAGAGGGGCCGAATCCCTCCATCTCACTCAGGTATCAGTCCCAACTCCCTGCCAGGTGGGGTTGCAGGCGCAGGCCCAGGTCATATTGGGGCGGACTTCTTCAACGGGCAGCCGGTGTCAGAGCTCATCTCCCAGCTCCTCCGGGCTGAGCCGTACCCCAGCAGCCGATACGGGACCCCGTACAGTCAGGCACAGATGCAGGCGTCTGCGAGTGGAGCCTCCGTCATGGGCATCGACAGCATCTGTGAGCTGGCCGCCCGGCTCCTCTTCAGCACCATTGAATGGGCCAGAAACATCCCATACTTTCCAGAACTGCCAGTCTCAGAGCAAGTGAGTCAAGACATACAGTAGCCTACCTGGTTACTTATTTTTTTCCTGTCTTTTCTTTAAAAAAAACAAACAAAAAAAAACAGGTTACGCTTTTAGTGCAGAGTAAAATTGAGGTGCAAATACTAAAGCTTAAACAACAAAAGCCAACATTTTAATATAAAAGTATACCTGTCTTTTCAGCCTAAACTCTAAACTGTAGTGGTGTGTACTGTAGTTCCGATGTCATACCCACTAATTGTGGCCCCCGTAGATTCATCTATTTGCCCTGATATGAGCTCAACAACAACTACACGCGTCACATCACTAAGCATGTAAACATGTTCTAGAAACCCAAAATACAATGAACCTGAAAATGAGCATGATAAGACCTTTAAAGCTTGAAATTATATGAACACATGCTCATTTACTCCTAAGTCAGCCCTGTCATTTTCACGTGTGACTCCCATAAAATAAAGCAATAACTACACATATTACAGCCTCAGTGTTGAATCGTGTTGTCGTGTTGCTAGCAGTTTTATCAAAGTGATTTTTTTAATTTTTTTTATCTTGGATTGTTCCATTTGAAGGATTTAAGAGACCTGAAGAAGTAGAAGTTTTCCCCAAAAAAAGAAAACTTAAAATTTAATTTAAGAATAAACATGATTTAATTTTTTTAATATCCCTTTACTCGCCTTATTGCCCCTCAGAATTATTACCCTTTTGCGGTCCTAGCCTCAGGATAGGCCTTTTTTTGACATGTCACAGTAGGAAAAGCACAGCCTTAATGAAGGCTGAATTCCATTTAGCTGCTTCAGTTTCAGGGTCCTGCAATTGTTCATGCTGGCTCACTGAGACAATTGAATAGAACAGAGCCTTTGTTATTCATTAACATTCATCGTTAAAAAGTCCTATTGGGACTTATTACTCTAAATGATCTTTTCTTAATCAACCTTACAGGTGGCGCTGCTTAGGCTGAGTTGGAGCGAGCTCTTCATCCTGAACGCAGCTCAGTCTGCTCTGCCTCTACACATGGCTCCTCTGCTGGCAGCTGCCGGGTTTCACTCATCTCCCATGTCTGCTGAGCGTGTGGTGTCCTTCATGGACCAGGTCAGGATTTTCCAGGACCAGGTGGACAAACTGAAGAGGCTGCAGGTGGACTCAGCCGAGTACAGCTGCCTCAAAGCCATTGCACTCTTTTCACCTGGTACGTCTCGTAGTTACAAAATCTTTATCTTTGTATCAAGGTTATCTGAGTGATGATAGCTGCTGTAACTGCCTTTACTGTAAACTGATCCCAAGTGCCTTTGTAGAAGACCAAAACAAAACTGTCTGTATTACAGTAGGCAGGGTTCAGTTTCTGGGCCCCACCAACTCCAGGGATCCTTTGATTTGACCGAATGTGACCTTTGACCTCAATGAAGAACTAAGAGAGACTTTCCTTTAAAGGAATAGTTGGATGTATGCTTAATTGCTTTCTTGCCAAGAGTTATATGAGAATGTTGACACCACTTCCATGTCCATTTAATATGAAGCTACAGCCAGATAACAGTTAGCTTAGCTTAGCTTAGTTTAGCTTAGCATAGAGACTGGAAACTCAGGGAAACAGATAGCCTGGCTTTGTACAAAGTTAACAACAGCCGCCTATACCAGCACGTCTGTAGCTCATTAATTAACACATTCTATCTTATTTGTCTAATCTATACAACAATCTAAGTCTAAGAAAGACAAATTGTGGTTTAATGGGGGGGTTAAGTGACTAGTTTTCCCCATTTCCAATTGTTGTGCTAAGCTAACTAGCTGCTGACTGTAGCTTAATATTTATCATACAGATAAGAAAGTAGGAACGATCTTCTCATCCAGCTCTGGGCAAGAAAGCAAAAAAGCATATTTCCCCCCTGAATTTCAAGCTATACCTTAAAGGGATATTTCACCGCTGGAAAAATTAATACATATTTAAATTGGGTCATTTATGTAGTAGAAATGTGAAATTGGTGCCTTCTAGACTGAGAAAAGCCAGAAAATGTGTTTGGCTCATGTGGATGAAAGACAAAAACTCCCAGAATGCACTTGCTTCGGTGTCTTACTGAAATTTGTGAAATCCATAAAATAATAAACGTTTCTCTTTACATACAATAACAGAAGATGGTAATCATTTCAAAAACGTTTTAGCTATATATGATTGTTTGATTGCTAACGTTAGCTCAAAATGCCATTCAAGTGACAGCCTTTGTTGTGTTTGATTGCTAACTTGTAGCCAGCAGCAGCAGTCATTTCAAAAACATTTTAGCTATGATTGTTTGATTGATAACGTTAGCTCATAGACTGTGCGTTAGCTCTAAAAGCCGTTAGCATCTTGGAGGCTACTTGACGCATGCGCAACTCACATCTGCACTCATTACAAAGTGACGCATGCGCGACTCAAATCTGCACTCAACTCACAAATGACAATTTTTGCGTCATCAGAGGCTTTTTTCAAGACACACAATACAGAACTTGATCAACTCATGGGGACATGAGGGAGGGAAGCACGGCCATTCGAAAATACTACCGGGTTTCTACTGATACAAAGCTTAATGCTAATCAGTGAAGTATCCCTTTAAAGAGGTCAAAAATGAATGTAAAGCATTAGTCACATAGGAGAAAAGAAGTTACAAGGGTAAAATAGAAAATAACAGAGCAACAGAAAAATCAAATAATGATAATCTTATGTTTCTCTGCCTCACAGATGCATGTGGTCTGACAGACCCAGCCCATGTGGAGTCCCTACAGGAGAAGGCCCAGGTCGCCCTAACAGAGTACGAGAGGTTGCAGTACCCCAACCAGCCGCAGCGCTTCGGCTGCTTACTGCTGCGCCTCCCGGCTCTGCGTGCCGTGCCGGCCAACCTCATCTCCCAGCTCTTCTTCATGCGACTGGTGGGCAAGACACCCATCGAGACGCTGATCCGAGACATGCAGTTATCAGGGAGCTCCATCAGCTGGCCCTATGTACCGGGACAGTAAACCCTGTTGATTCCAGAGTGAGACAGACTGAGATCAGATTGGGAGGAATCAGAGCTCACAGAATGTTATGAACACAAACTGGGATTTCAGATGTTTAAGGTCGTTGTCGTCAGCTTTTCCCACGTTAGCTCTGAAAAGTTGGAAGTCACACCAAAGCTGCTGTCAGGGAAACAAAAATGGGTAATTGTAATATATTTGCAGCACTTGTCAGTTTTGCTCTGGCCTCCGTCTGATTTCTCTGTCTCATTTTGGACAAAAACACAGGGCTTTAATTAAAATGAAGACTCTAACATGAGGCCATGTGCCTGTACTACCTCTTCCCAGATCACCCTTAATGTGACTCCGTTTTAACCCAGGCTCTGTGTTTCCCCTCTGCTTTGTTTTTCAAGTGAAAATGAAGCCATAGCAGCGCCACTTTTACAGGCAGAGCTTTATATCGGAGACATGTCGTGCAAATCATACCTAAGTCGTGTCATGTTTGATAAGTGGGATAAAAATATCACACTTTTTTACCAAATGTATTTGTGAAGATATATCAAAGTATCAACTTTTACAGCATTTAAACAAAGAAGAGGCATGGGAATTGTATTGTATGTCATACTTTATGAAGTACTGTATATACAAGACATGTATGTTATGTACTTAAAGAGAAGTTAAGGGAAATACGCTTATGATCATTTGATGAGAAGATTGATTCCACATAGACAGTACTGCTAGACAGTAAATGTGAAGACAGAAGTCTTTATGCTAAGCTAAGCTAACCAGCTGCTGGGTTGAGCTCTGTATTTACTGTACTCTCTGCAAATAGAAGTGAATAACCATATTTCTTAAAATGTAAAGCTATTCCTTTAATATAGTATGTTATACAATAATGTGCTTGCGTGTGAATGTACTTAAACACACCCTGGCTCCTCAGACAGTCACATCCCTGTTAAACATTATTACCTCATGTTTTATACATCAAAGACAAAGATTGTATATTCATGTGCTAAAGATAAATACAAAGGGATCAAGGCATCTTTATCAGAAACCAGAAACACTAATATTCCTCTATAGACTTGTCTGTCCACCAGACTTTGGCCAAAATATATTTGTTTGAAATGCAATGCTTAATGATTGAAGGGCGCCCAAAGTTTGACATATTATTTACAGAAATCTACAGCTTAGTCAAGTGACTCAAGTTTCTGGTTAATCTCCAACTGGAGACTGTTTCCTTTACTTTTATAAGAGCAGAGGTAATTCATTCTCATTTCTTTTTACACATGGTCCCATTGCAGAAGCAGTGTGACAAAGCACGGCCTAACGTGGACAGAGGTCACTTTCAGATAATTATGCTTGTGCAAGGTACTCTGAGTGTTGTAAGTGTTGTAAAGGTTATGGTGTTTGTTGATACTGAGATAAAGGGTACTTAGTAGTTACATTCATGAGTGTTATTGCCATGAAGTGCAGCTCAATGTGACAAATGTTTTCTTACCAAATTAACTGACTGAAAGGAAAGACAGTGTGGGGACAAATGTGTTTTTGGTATGACTTATTGTACTACCCATAAAAAAGGCAACAATGATCACCAATGCTTTCAAACAACTTCATCATCAGCACTTCATGCTGTCCTTCAGTCACTTTTTGTGTTATTTGTTGGAATATAAACGGTAGTGATTTGACTGTGTAAAGCTTTACTTTTAAAAGAAGCATGTTTTTTATGAACATGCCAAACCTAAAAAATGCAAAAGAAGTTCATATGAATGATTCTTTTTTGCATTATTAGAAATAAAAGTATGCACATTCGTTCAGTGGGTGACTTGGATATCTGAGACATTAAGACAATAAGTCAAAACACTTTGCCAGTAATTTTGATTACAAAGTTGCTGATTGGAACTGAAATAATCAAGTAATCCAAAAGAAATTGAGAAAAACAAAAAGGCAAATATTTGTTGGTTCCAGTTTTTTGAGTTTTGCACTGTTGATCGGACAAAACAAGACATTTGAAGATGTCACCTTCTCCTCTCAGAACTTGTGATGGGCCTTTTTCACTGTTTGTGACATTTTGTAGTAAATTATTAAGCAATTAATTGCAAAAACAAACAGATGAACAGATAATGAAAATAATTGTTAGTTGCAGCTGTATTTCTGATATTGGACGTACACATGCAGTCAATTTTATGTATAGCCCAATATCACAAAAATGTATTTGGCTCAAGGGGCTTTACAATCTGTACGGTATACAACACCCTCTGTCATTTTTGACCCTCGCTTAAAGAAAAACTCCCCAAAAATTGTCTTTTAACATGGATGAAATTGCATGTTTGGGGTGGAGTGCCACCCCGTGCCCCCCTTCTAGCCCCTCCCCTGCCTGCCGGAGATAATACTAAAGCAAAAAATAAAAGCATAAAAAAGTGCATTTTCAATAGGGACACAGCAAACAGTGGTGCTGAACAGCTTTGGTAAAAGAGTTTTAAAGTAGTTTACCAAAAGAGGGCAGCAGCAGCTTACCTTAAGCTGACTGTGATTGGATCACCAGTTTTCCCTGAAGTTCCCTTGCTCTCCCTGCTGGACGCTCACTGCAGATGCACAGAGCTACAGACATCTGTAAACCAGCAGTGTCAGCAAAACATAGAATAAGTGAAAAAATAAGAGACAGGCTTATCTAATTTTAAGAGAATTAGAAATGTTTATTATTATTGAACTCCATATGTTTTAGACATCATACCTTATGGAAGTATACAGTTACAGAAATGGTCAAATAAAACAAATTCATACAAAAATAAATGGCTCGCAAATGGTTTGTAAAATAATGTTTTTCATAAAATACAAATTGATGACAAATCAAAAGTGTGTCTAAACTATTTTATAATGTACACTAGATCGTAACACTTTGCACATGAAGTGGATTAATGCAAAAATTATCACACATGGAATCAGCAGATGATAATTTTTCAATGGCAAAAAATCAAATAAATGAAAAGATGAGCGTAGCTTATAGACAGTGACAGAAACAGAGTTTTCCAGTTTGTTGAGGAGTGTGCAAGATAAAAAATATAAAAATAGTCTGGATGTTTTTACTCATTTGCATAGCTGAAGCACATTTTGAATGATTAAAAAACAAGCCACTATGGGTCTTTAGTATGTACAAGTACAAAAACACATAACTAAGATGTCTGCTGAATCTAATAGACAGAGACTAAATTTTTTCTTGGTATGTAGTGTAAGAACAGGATTTATTGAAAGTATACACAATATAACAACGCCACACATATCTCACTGATATGTCCCCTTTTTGGTCTCACTGCATCTATGATAATCAGTATGAAAATCTTAGTTTAGACAAACACCAGTATGTGGGAAAGAAACACATGGTACTGTAATGGTTAAAAAAACTATGTATTTGCTATTTGCAAAACAATCCCAGCAACCCGTTTCACCCATTACTACGTTCTCTACAATACTGTTCCACCTCTTATCTGTGCAGATAAAACAAAGACAAGTTTGAGAGCAAACAGCCACAGAACAGAGCACAGTGTTATCACAGGTGGCTGAAGGGCAGGTTACTTTCAAATGACATTTTCGCCAACCACACCCCCTGACCCTCACAAGTGAGTGAACACTTGAACACAGTGAACAATAAGCTGAATCTTGAGAGAAAAGGCAGTGTTAGCTGTGGAAGTGGATACAGCTGAGTGCCCTGCTTCCTCACAAAAATGTAGTTATTTATACCTAATTGATCAAGATCATTATTATTAACTTTAAGGCAGGGTTGGTAACTATTTCCAATAAAGACTTTTTTATATATTGTTTGAAATGGTCTTTACACCCCGACAGCAATACATAACTAATGGGCTCTGAAAAAGGAGTGAAAAAGATCCGTCATCTGTAGCTGCTGTAATCCTGTAAAAACACCCACCAATCGCAGCCGGTTGGCTCAGTTGGTAGAGCAGGCGCACATACAGTATATAGAGGTTTATTCCTCGATGCAGAAGGTCCAGGGTTTGATTCCAACCTGTGACGGTTTTCCTGCATGTCTTCCCCTTTCATGTCTCGGTCCGCTTGATAAGAACCAATGCCCCGCTGCGCATACCCTATCCCTCCCGTGTACGAGCCTGAGCTCAAAGCACGTTGCAGCCGCTGGATTTATTGCAAGTCCATTGAAGAATGGAGTAGTCATGTTTGTTTTAAACATTCTGTTCAATAATATTAGGTGTTTGCTTACCGGTGAATGAGACATGAAGTAGTTTTGATGAGTGAAATTGCGGCCCTTTCTCCGCTCTGCTCTGAAACAGCTAAGCAAAGATGCTCATGCATGTCTGTGTGTGGTATGGGGAGGGGTTAGACAGAGCCCTGAGAAGATGCTACTTTCAAATCTGGCTAGCTTTTCAAACATTACCAACCCTGCCTTTAAAGTATGTTCCTTATGTGTGTGTGTGTGTGTGTGTGTGTGTGTGTGTGTGTGTATGTGTGTGTATGTGTGTGTGTGTGTGTGTTGGTAACTTTGGTCTCGGCATGTCACAGAGTCTTTGCAGTGTTTAGGAGTGTATCTTGGCCTGTGTGTCTGTGAGTGTTTGCTGTGTGGACCACAGAGTTGAGCGTCAGGACTCAGCAGATTCTTCAGTGGTTCTTGTCGTAGTCCTTCACCATGCCCTTGATGTGGAACAGTTTGTGTCTCAGGCTGCGACACTGTTTCTTCTTAGATTGGTAGTCCAATGTCTACAGAGCAGAGGGAGCAGTAGATGAGACATTTAATAGCCTAAAACAGTACATTCATGCATAAGTTATTTAATACTACTAGGCAGTAAAAATGTTAGCTCTTCTGCTCTAAAAATAAAAGCACTGTGATAGACTGTCAAGGAAAAAGGTTAGAGACATAGGTTTATGTGCAAAAGAACACACACACACAAAAAATGAAATGATTCACTTTGTTGCTGGATGTTAAGAACTTAATTCTTCCATAACTGCAATATATTTTTAATAAAGTTTTTATGGAGTTTAGTTTATAAAATGTATCTTGAGAGACGTCTCCCCACCTGCTTCAGATCCTTCAACTGATTATATTCCATTGCTACAGCCTGTGAAAAAAATGAGGAAAACATTTGTTACATTTGTGTCATTCACATACAGGGCCCTATCTTGCACCCAGCGCAATTGCCTTTGTACACCGACGCATGTATCATTCCTATTTTGCACCCGACGCACAGCGGACTTTTCCCTCCACAGACGCACGTCGGTAAATAAGGGAATGTATTGCGTTCAGCGAAAAGAGGAGGCGTGTTCCGGCGCAAACGTTCCCCAGTGCTATTTTGCAGTTTCAGAAAACAATTCCGCCACTGACCAGGAAAAACCTGGTCTAAAGTCAGTGGCGCTAGTCTAAAGTCAGACGCGCGTTATTCAGATGCTATTTTAGGGGCGCATGCTTGGCCATAATGTAGCGTGTGCACAACGCGCATACACTTCTCTCATCTAAACGGACACAGCAGTTCCCATTTTTGCAAACCATACATAATTACAAAGGAAAATATTACTGAAAATGCGCTTCAGGTGTTTGGATAGGTCAGGAGGCACTTTACAGTACAGTCCTAAAAAAGTTGCAGCATTTTTTGTGGCTTGTTGTGATTTACACAACATTTCCATGAATCATGGATGTGTTGATGACATAAATGAGTAAATATTAGAGGACTTAAGGAGACGTGATGTTGAACTACGGCGGGATCTGGTCCGGGAGTAATGCACAATGTGCTCCTGATGGACGGAGATGGAGATGCGTTTCATACTTGCATTTCAGATCGATAAAATAGGGCCCACAAACTGAATGTTAAAAGAATATTGTCTATTAACATTTTTTTTTTTTTTTTTAAGATTATTTTTTGGTCATTTCCGCCTTTAATCAATAGGAAAGTTGTGAAAGGGGGAGAGAGAGAAGGGGAAGACATGCAGGAAATTGTCCCAGGTCAGACTCAAACCCTGGACCTTCTGAGTCGAGGCATAAACCTCTGAATATGTGCACACCGCTCTACCAACTGAGCTATCCTGGCCACTAAATTTAATTTTTGTGCACTCAGGACCATGGTGATCTGGGATTTTAGTCTTTGTGTGTGAGTATTTGCAATATATACTTGCATTTCCTTGCTGCCATAAAAAATAGCACCAGGTAGGAGGAGATAGAGAGACAGATATTCCAACAACATCCCAAGACAAAGTTGGATATGAGATTTGGTTGAACTAATTAGTGCAGTGACTCAGCAACTGAGAAACTAACTGTACAAATGCTAAAAGTTAAGGGTGCGTGTTTTATAATTTCCTTTAACGAGTCGTAAAACTTTAGCACACTCGGTAAAAGATTTCTTGCCTAATTGTGAACTGTCGCACTGCAGATTGACATCTAAATATTTAATATACGCTATTGCATTCCTCATTTGTAATTTAGGCTTATACATGCCTTTTTCCAGAGTTTCGGGGGTGAGCACTGTGTATATCTGACCTGGTATTTGGCAGAGTTTTCATCCAGTGTGTCCAGCTGCCGGCTGAGTTTGTTTAACTGGTCATTAATGTCGTCCATCTCAGCACACAGGCGCTTGTATTCCTTAAGGTCGGCATCAAACTCTCTCTTATAGTCATGACGCTGAGCATCAGATGTTATTTCTGGGTACATACTGGAGGAGGAGGAGAAAGGGTGGGGAGAGGAGAGGGATCAGCATCAGAGATAAACCTGCATCAGTCACTCAAAAGACTTAAAAACATTTCCAATGTTGCAGCACAAGAATATCCAGTGTTGTAATGTAACAAAGTACGAATACTTTACTGTACACAAGTAGACTTTTCATGTATCTGTACTTTATTTACCGTTATTTTATTTCTGGAAACCTTTATACTCCACTACATTTCTTAAATAAAATGTATACTTTACTCCACTACATTTCTCATGGTGAATGGGCTGGTGATAAAGATAACGTTGAACACCTGTGGTGGTATTTGTGAGAAATGTTTTCATGTATTGGAGTAAAAGATTCTTCCTCACAAAAAAAAATGAAAATTCTGTTTCTGTTGTTCTCTTTGCTGATATGTCAGTGCTCTCAAAAATATGCAGTGTTTGATCCTTTAACTTGGGAGCCACAATAAAGTTCATAATCAAAGTTATTTTTTTCATTTTTTACTTTTACTTCTGATAATTAAGTACATTTGATATCAGAATGTTACTTTTGATACTTAAGTACAGTAAATATCAGATACTTTAAGACTTTTACTTAAGTAATATTCTAAAAGGTGACTTTAACTTCTATCAAAGTCATTTTCTGCTAAGATAGTTGTACTTTTACACAAGTACTGCTTTCAAGTACTTTATACAAGAGTGAGAATATCACACCTAACAACCTTCACTGAGGTTATCAGGTTTACTACTGAATTACAGGAATAGTGTAAGTGCTGCTTTCAATAAAGGTGTGTTAATCTGGGTGTCTCGAACCACAGCCAAATATAACTGCTTTCTCATAAACTACACTGACTTCCATGTTTTGTACCTTTGGCCCAATTCTCTCATTATTCCTGAGCCCATGTGAACTGGCATGCCTCAGAGGATTAACTCTCCTGGACAGAGTGAAGCATATACAGACTGAAGCCTTTTCCACACAGACATTCTAGCTGCATTTTCTGGTAAATCATGTTCACTCTATGTGAGCTTGATTTTCTGAGCTTACAGTTCATTTAAATCAAAGAATTAAGGTCTGGTCCTGAGGGAGCGACTGCAATCTACGTTCTGTGTTCTTAGGTAATGACATTCCATCTTTAATCCAGACAAAGTCTGAGTTGCACAGAGATACAACGGTACATTCTTACTTCTCCCACTCTTCTCCATCGAGTTCATTGCCTGTTTCTCCTCCTGTGGTGTACTCTGTCTCATACTGAGACTCATCCAGCTCTGGGTTACGTCTGCGTCTCTTGTCCCTGTTGGCAGAGGGTTTGCGGCCCCCGCCGGTCCCCTCTGAAGGGCTCGAGCTGGTTCGTCCACCGTGGGAGAAGGCTTCTGATGGTCTGCTGGTGGTTCTCTCTGAGTACCTGCAGCACAGAAAAAATAACATGAAAAGTAATGCCTGACTTTCACTCGAACCACAAAAAAGTCCATAATAATGACAAAGTATTTTTCATGGGAAGAGCATTGGGACAACAATTTTTTTTTTGGAGAGATAATATTCATAAAAATTTAAAGAGGTTAAAGAGGTGACTGAAAGCACAATGTCAATTTGTGTTTGTGTCTTTCACTTTTCCCTTGTTGTCTACTAGCAGTGAGTTTCTATACTGAATCCAGGGATTCCCATAGTAATGTCAAGTATAGCCAAATTAAAAGGTACAGTAGAGTTCAGTACAGGCTAGACAATAATTAATTACCTAGACTGCATTTGCAAGTGTAAAGGTTTGATTTCAGAAGTGGACGTGAAACCGAGGTACTTCAGCTCCCAAAACAAGTGACATTTTCTGCATTTGAACACATTTATATTTGTTCTTATTCATATTAATCTAGCAAATAACATATACGGTAATGAAATATAAACCCTACTAAAAATCACATTTATGTTTCTTGAGAGAGAGCTTATAAATAATGCTGTATTCGCATCGTTACTACAAAGGGGCAGTAGCTCAGTCCGTGGGGGTTTGGCTTGGGTTAAGTTTGGACTGGAGCTTGTAGCTGGAGGGTGCAACTTGAGCAATGCACCAACCCCCCCAACTGCTTGGGTGCCATCATATGAACATTGTGAAAACTTTAAATTTCCCCTTTCAGGGATTAATAAAGTATACTTTCCTTTCCTCCAAAGCTTGACTATATAAAACAAATTAAGCAAAAACATCATGACCCAAATAATGCCAGATACGCAAGGAAAGGTCTAATGTGAGATTGTGTCTAAAGAAAAAACTATTTACTGACATAGCCCAGACAGAACCTATATGGAGGAAGGTAAACACTTTGAACCACTAATGATTATTTTTGCTAACACCCTACAATTTGACTATGTGCCATGTTGAGGGCCCTCAGTGACCAGGGAGCAGGACAGCAGGTACAGCTCTTTAATAACGGTAAGGAGGAAACATGCTCAATATTGCAGGTTTCCAGGGATTTGTAGAGTAATTCAAGTCCAGCGGTGCAGATATTACAAGTTCTTACAAAAAAGGCTGCATAATGTCAACAACAGAGCACTCTGACATTCTTCTGCTTATGAAAATACCAGCTATATTTACTTTGTGAGAGAGGAAGTCATCAAAATTATAATATTCTGTGCTTTGAACCTAATCTAAATCCTGTTATGTAAAATGTCATTATTTTGTCTTAGCGTCCGGGAACATTAACTGTGCAGTCAACATTAATCAGGTCATTCAGAGCATATTTTTGAGACAAGCTGGGCTTGTTTTTAAGAAACTGTTAGGAGCAATTTACTTTTCGTCTGATACACGGCAGTCTTTAGGACATTGACGCAAACAAAAACAAGGTGCTTGAGCAATCATTTCTAGCATTGAAGAAAAACAAATACAGTTGTTCACAAACATGCAGCATTTCAATGAACATGAGAAAAAAAGGAAAGTTAATCCAACATGGGCTCAAAGGTCTCACACACACACACACACACACACACACACACACACACACACACACACACACACACACACACACACACACACACACACACACACACACACACACACACCATTTTGTGTGTAGGGCAATATGTTCTCATGGGCTTTAAAAGAGCAGTGATTAAATATTGCTTGTGTGAATCACATGTTTGGAGGTTCATTGTTTGCATAGAATCTTTGCTTTACAGTGTACAGTCAAATGTTGCAGCTACTTTCTGAACAGAATATTACCTAAATCTGTCCAATTGGAAAGACATTCACTGCTGTGTGTATATCTTAAAGACACAGTCAAATAATTACAACACAATTCTGCATCTTTGTGTAACTTGGTAGCTTATCTCTTGTTATATACCAAATATAAATCAAATCGTTGTGATCTCATCTTATAACGCCTCTCTTTTCTTTTCTCATCTTGAACTCAGGGGTGTTACTCGCTAACCTCGCTCATATATAACCATGCTCATCGGGCCTAGTAGCTAGCAGTGATATCATGGTCAGACGTATGTGTTTTGAAGTCACAAACGTTTACATTTTCAAAAGAGCGTTTGTAGTGAGGGGGATGTAGGTGGAAGCCAGCAGTCCTCTACAGCTCCATATCACGGTGTATTTGCTAAACAACCCCCACTTTTGAGCGATCCAATCAAGGGATTGGGATTAAAATCCCTCGCATAACTAAACACATTTTTTGTTTTGTTTCACCAAAACATGCTTCATCTGATTTGTATGTATAATACAGATTATCACTTGAAAAGGGGCGGAGAATATAGGTTCACCCACTCATTGTTGTCATAGTTGTCCTCGTTATAGGAGCTGCTGTCCACCTTAGCTGGGGGGTAGGAGATGACACTGTTCGCTGAGGCGTTGAGCAGCCCGGCTCCCTTCTCTGATACCAGCAGGGTAGGGGCGTCTTGAACACTGCGGCTTTCCTCTACATTGTTCACCTACAGCAGGCAGGAAAAAACAAAAGGAACAGACTCAGCAAACAGAAACAAACAACTAAAGCACTCACAAAGACTAGGCCATGCTACAGGGTCATTTTCTGATTGACATCCTGTTCATCCAGAAACCATTAATTTTTTCCTCTTTTCCTTAGGTCCCTTCTTGAGAAGAAAAGAAATCTCTACAACCGAGACAGAAGTATGGTAATTATTAGTGCCTTAAGTTTCAAAGAAAAGTCAAGCATGTAATTGGACGGCACAGTCCAACTACTCAGTGAAATGAGGGCTGTTTGATTCACCGTGCTTGAAAATGTCAAGAGAACAAAAACAAAGGATGACTTATGGCTAATTGTAAAATAAACCTGACACTAACCATAAATAAATGGATATATGGTCTCTTGTTTACATTGTTTGCTCTACTTTTCACATATTTGTTTCTGATAGCCTTATAACCTAAAAAGATAAGGATATAATATATGTATACACAAAATATCTGACAATAATTCCAGCTTCACTTTCAATTCTTTCTATTATTTTATGCCTGCATGAACACCTGGAACGGATGTGCGCCTCCTTTCTTTCTTCAAACAAAAGATCTGACATATAAATAAGTGTTCCTTAATCTGTATTTTCAACTCCTTCCTGTGAGCTCAGACAGCCTGCACGAGGGAATTCCTCACAAAAATGAAGGCCTCGGGGGTGGTCACTGTTTCTCCCACTTCCACTGGGTCAGCAAATGTATCAATCATTAGATGCCTTTCAGACAAACTTTACACAAAGCAGTTAAGTCTAAACTAGGGTATTACTGTGCTTCTGCTACCTGCAAGGCTAACTGGCTTAAAGTTAAAGCAGAAACCCTTTGGTCATTTTTCAAATCTAGCAACACAAAGAGGATGTGAAGCCACTAAAAACACAACAAAAAGGAGACTAAAACTTAAACAATTCATCGTATAAGCAAGTACGCAGGTAATCAAGTTTTAAATTAAGCAGGCACACTGTATCTGCCTTTGTACACAAAACAGCCCTGACAATGGTTTGGGTGGGGTTACTTTTGACAATGCATATTTCTGAAAAAACATTAAAACTGTGTGCAGCAATGTGCAGGATTATGTTCTTTTGAAATACATCTACTGCACATGCACAAGAAGGCATTCATATTTGCTGTACTTGCTGTACTGTCTATAATGTATTTTAGCACCACTCCTGCTTAGAGGTGATCATTTACTACAACTATACTGTATATATAACCCTAAAAACAACATCTTACTGCTTACTTGATGGTACATTACTGAGCAATCTCTTAAATTCCTCACAGTGCAGGAGCATAAGCCTTGCCCCCGAAAAACAATAATCATTGTGGGTGGAGTGCCTGGGTGGGGGAGAGTTACCCTTGCAACTTGCAGCTGCAGGAGAATCCCATTTGAAGACTGCACTTCATGTAAGAATTTCAACAATGCCTTCTCAGTGTGCAGCACAGCAGCTGCTGGGCTGTGAGCAGCGTGTGTAAGCACAGTAAGAATGTCTGAGTCCTGGACCCGGTGAAGAAAAGCATGAAGAAAACGATGGAGAGACACAGAGCGAGACAGAGAGAAGAAGCCATGGATGTTGATGAGGGAAGAAGGAGCCATGGGAAGCAGACAGGCATGCAAAGTGAGGGAGAAGTGCATGTATGATAGAAGAAGAAGAAGAAGAAAAAAAGAAGAAGAAGAAGAAGAAGAAGAAGAAGAAGAAGAAGCAGAGTAGTGGCAGGGAGAGTCACAGTGGAAAAGGATAGAAATGTCTACTTGAATACCAAAAAACACTCTTACTTGTAGGATTGTGCTTCACCAAAGAAGATGTACTTGTGCTTTGCAAAACTAACCAGAACAGCAAGTGTTATTGAGCAGCAGTGTTTGACATATTTAAAAGAGAAAATACAGTGAAAGCTGCAATTTTCAAATCACAATAGCCACAAGCCGACCATCGACAGCACCATCTGTAAGGACAACTCTATGATTTTATTATTCTTTTTGTAAAATATTTTAATTAGTTTTTTTTAGATTTTTGTTTCGTTTAATACTATATAAATAACCAAAGCACCACTTAATTCATTGAGAAGAGAATTAAAAAATCTATTTTAAATTACCTATTGGCCAAAATAATCATATTTAGATATTTCTCTACACTCTACACTACTCCTCCTCGAAGAGATGCCAGTACTCAAAACATTTCAAATAATAAACCTCATCAGTCAGACCAGGGATACCACTTTGGGAGAAATGGATAACAAATCTTTGTTATTTATGGTGCAGCCACATTTTGTTTCTTAATAAAATTGTTCTAACTTGTTTATTGTCCGCACAGTATTATGCTATATATACTACCAATGTTATACTATAGCATCAAACCACATACTGTACATTCACTCTGTATTTGGATGTTTTAATCTGCCTCTATGAAACCAGCCCAGGATGCTTTCACTCTACATTTGTGCAGCACTTCAGTGTTTCCAGCACACAGACAGCCCTGCAGAAACCGACTCTGATGACCTCATGCAGCAGACACAATGCAGCCACCCTTGGGCAAAGTGAATGAGGCCAGTGTATGAGGTCATCAGAGCATGCCAGGCCTCTCCGAGCTCAGCAACAGAGATGGTTCCCATCTCAAACCAACCACAGCCTCAGACTGTCACTGACCTTGTGTTTAAAAGGTCCAAACAAGCCTGATGACTCACTTTGTGGCACAGACACAGAATGCAGGTAGCGCAGCAATGAAGGAGAATAGTAACGGCAGTGTGGAACATTGGACATATGAGGAAAATGAGGACAGAAGGTCAATTCTACCACATTAAGAGCCTGTTTATTGAGGCAGAAAAGCAAAAGTCAAATATGTTCCACAACCTACATACATGTGTTAATCTTTGAGATTGAGTAGCTTGAATAAATAATGATCTGATTGCAACAGTCATCAAATAGAAATATTTGAAAAATAAATATTTGCTCTTTCCCCCAACCTTTATAATCCAAAACATGTCTCTTACTCCTTACATTAGTATTTACATAAAAATGTTAAAATTGTGAAATTTCTAGGAGTGTACATGCCATTACTGGACCTACAATAAGTCCGATGACATCAGTGAGCATGGCTCCATTATCAGACACTAGTGCTAGTCATAGGATTCACTCTTGGCTTGTCTAATCTACTCTGCTCTGCCTGTACACCTCTGTGTGCATGATGCCATGTTCTAGGCAATGACAACCACTCGCAAAAACAAACAGCTCTGTACAATCTAATATGACAACGTGTCTGTTTGTGTTCTTTAAGTATTTTATGTCAGTGCAAGAGATAAAGACTAAAGGTCATCTAGCAATATTTAGTTTAGTTTAATACTTGTTTTGTATACTAAGGGATATTTAGCTTTTCAATTTCTCTCACTTGCAATTGGCATGCATGTACTGTATACCATGTGTCTGCATGTATTGATTTGTGTTCGTGACACTCTCTTGCACAATGTTTGAATAAAAACACTGGATGTGGACAATATGTGTTGGGGAGGATGGTGATTGCAGTATGTAGAAACAGAAAGGACATATTCTACAGACCTAGTTTTAAGATACAAAACAATAAAAAAAAACTGCTTACAAACCAAGTTTGAAGAATGTCAAGCTACCCTATTAGTTCTGTTTGTGACTATCAATTACATTTTCAAACCTGAACTTTTGATGTCAACTCATTCTCTATCACTGTATTAAACAGGGCGTCTTTGAAAAGGGGCAGGACAAGTCAATCATCAACCCATATCTCAGGTAACATTCTCATGTGACTAAAGTGATGTTGACATTTAAAAACCTGAAAGCAGGCTAGAAACTGCCTGCCTGCTTACTATCTTCTCAGATGGTTAATGATTACTCAGAGTGAAACCAGGTAGTAGGCCATGAGCATTAACAATCAGTGACAGCCTTCAGCCCTAACCCGGAACAATGTGACTAAGTAAGAGGAAACACTGTTACGCTAGTGTGACCGTTTCCCTGCAGCATCCGATAAACTCATAAAGATCTGTATATGATGCTCCTTTTGGACTTTAAACCCATAAAGAGAAACAATGAAAGTATAAGAGATATTTGAAATGGTGAACAACATCACCTAATATTGTGTCAAAAATAGCATAACAAGTTACAAACCAACCTGTGGAGGGTGGCAGCTTGGCTTTTTACTGCATCTACGTCACCACAATCACCTAACCTATATCTATACCTGATGACTTACCTAAGCAGGATGACTTCCTCACTGATGACCTACTTTCTTTACCTACTTTGCATTGTAAAAAAAAGGTTGGAAACTAATTTCACACATAGCTAATTTGGTGACAGATGGAGAAAAGCATATGTCAATCAGTTTTGGTGGAAGAACCTTGATGCAGAAAAAAAAACATAGTTGATCATTTCATCATCTAATCAAATCGCCTATGAATATTGTATTCCATCAACTTTTCTAAGGCTAGATTTAAGCTCTCTAAGCTGTGCATGCACAAACTCAGGGTCAGTTTGGGTCCAAAAAGTGATTTTTCTTTGTAAATCCCACGTAAACCCAGTTTATATTGTGACTACCATCCAGTTGTCTCTTACCCATTCCTCTACGTCCCTGCCCTCTGAGGCCTTCCCACCAACGAGAGGCTCTTCCCAGTAGATGTTTGGTTTCCCGTATCGCCAGATCTTCCCTCTTGTTTTGTGTGCAAAGAAAGCCGCAACACCGAAGGCGATGACAACCACAAATCCACACACCATGGCAACTCCCTAGAAAAGCAAGAACATGACAATAAAATCTGGAAAGTTCTAGAGGAGATAAACTGTAAAATAAAGCTGGCTTATCCTGGTACAAAAAGTACACAAATACAGGTGTGACATCATTCGGAGAAATACATATCACAATTTGTGGCTTCATGTACCTAAAAATGTAACAAATGCTTCATGATAATAGATAACAAAACAGTACAGGACTGATAACATTGGAGACTATAATATGTTTGTGAGTCCAGATTTATCTCACACTTCCCACATTTTTAACAGCAATATTTCACAAAAACAGAAACCCAAAGAATTTCAACTACATTCATTTTAGTTCTTAAGTACAAACAGAATCATCAACAATTCTGCTAATGAATTAATAAGTTATCTAATAAAAACAGCTTAACATTACCTAGTTACAGCTCCAGTAATGTGAGGATTTGCTGTTTGTATTTGTTTTATATTATTGTATATATTTGGGTTTTGGGCTGTTGTTCAGACAAAATATACAAAGACTGTTTATTTTTTAACAGTGTAATTGTTGAAATTGTTACTTGCAGCCTTAATTAATTAATTTGTAATCTTTCACATGTTGCAATTTAACTTTTTTTTTTGCTGCCTTCACTGCTCATCCAATATATATATATATACCTTCTACATAAAGTATTACGGTTAGAACTCTAGTCCGATCAATTTAAAATCAAGTTGTAAATATTCAAATGAGGCCATTGTCAGACTATTCAATCTACTACTTGAATGGATCCTGAAGAGAGTCACACCAAACACTGACTCAACCCTTGATATCTACACACCTCCTGTGGGTCCACAAAGCAGTAATGGTAGAGATACTGGTTGTAGATGGGGAAGCCTCCCACTCCTCCCATCTGAGAGTAGCTGGTCTGGTAGAGGTTCTGGCACATCATAAGCATCGGATTGTACATCATACTGGAGGTGCCCTGGGACATGGGGTTCACCCCGACAATGTAGACAATGTTTATGATGCCCTGGAAAATACAATGACAGTCATTATTATTTACATTATTACATTATTATTTACAACATACACTGCCGGTCAAAAGTTTGGGGTCACTTAGAAATTTCCATTCCATTATAGACAGAATACCAGCTGAGATCAGTTGCATTGTTTTTTTAATCAGGGCAGCAGTTTTCAGATTATATCATGTGCTTACATAATTGCAAAAGGGTTCTCGACTGTTACTGTAGAAAGAAGTGGCTGATCTTTAATCTACATTGCCCATTATCAGAAACCATTCATCCAATGTTCCAAAGGTACATTCTGTTTACTAATCTAATATCAATTTTAAAAGGCTAACTGAGAAAACATTGGAGAACCCTTTTGCAATTATGTAAGCACATAATGTAATCTGAAAACTGTTGCCCTGGTTAAAAAAACAATGCAACTGATCTCAGCTGGTATTCTGTCTATAATGGAGTGGAATGGAAATTTCTAAGTGACCCCAAACTTTTGACTGGTAGTATAAGGTGACCATAAAATGTGTATGAGTCTTACCTGCAGGATTGCCATGATGATGCTGGCTATCATGACGGCCAGAAAGAACTTTCTACCACGGACAGTGTTGGATTTAGAGAAGCTTGTGATGAAGAAGGCCAGTGCCCCTATGAAGTTAATGGCTGCCATGGCAATCATGGTGGTTTTGGCTGAGTAAGGTGAGAGGTAGGAGCCATAGCCATTTCCATAGCCTCCTCCATAGGCTCCTCCATAACCTCCATAACCACCGTATCCTGAGCCGAAGCTGCCGCTGCCGTATCCCATTCCCATTCCCATTCCCATTCCATACTGCATGTCCCACATGAGAGTGGAGGCCACGCAGGCAAATATCGCCACACACAACACGATCACTGTAGCCATCATGGCCTTGATGATCCCTGGAGGTGACAGCCATTTGTAGAAGTGCTGAGGTTTGTCCTCAATGTAGTAAGATCCCGGCGGAGGTGGGTATGCGTTGTAACCGCTCTGAGGAGCACTGAAGCTGCCTGGAGGGCCAAAGCCATTGTTGGATGGCGAGCGGAAAGGAGGAGAGTAAACAGGTGGACTCTCGTAGTGCTGCTTGTCGAACATCGCTCAAAGATATCCCGTACTGTGAACAAAATAAAAAAAACTGTTTGTGGATAGACGAGAGAGCAAAGAGTACTGCACAAAACTAGGAAGAGTTGTCCGGCTCTGTTTTTCAGCAGCACTGATATGAGTAATGCTACGTGGAGATATGGGAAAGTTAGGCGTGACTGTCTTTTGTAATGAGAGTTAGTAACAGAACAGTGTAAATGTTTTACCGTTTCCAGAGGGTGTGATTAATGAGGGCATAAGTTAGGCTTGTTTCTGCAATTTGTTCTTTCAGGTTGAGTAAATTAGTTTTACAGAGAGCAGAGCATGTTTATCACTTGTCATTTCATAAACAAGATCAGACCTGCTTTCCTAACAGAAAATAGAATTATTAGAGGAATGAGCTTTGAGGTCTCTGACCCGGCAAAGTCAGAATCAATGAGGAGATGTCGGTACCAGGGCGGGGAGCACAGCCAAACAACAATACTTTCCTTTTTGCCTCTTCACAGGCTGTAGGAGTCTATCTCCAGCCCCCACAATGTCCAGCCAGACTTTGAACATTTCACATCCCGCCCGCTACATTTTTGTTTTCTTTCTGGTTACAAATCTTACAGAAAGATATCCAAGCGTATACAATTTAACAATGCCCATTCTTCTACATGGAACTCTAAAGGGAGGGGGCTGCCTACATGTGAGTGAAACGCAGAGCAAAGTCACTGTAGAGGACAAAAAAAAAATGTGAACATTAATGCTTCTTTTACTTTTTTTTCCAACACAATGCTCAGTGCTGGTAACGGACTGTAAAATATCATCTGTTAATACACCACATAACAATAGAAGAAATTATTAATTATTATTGTTCAACTAATGGTTACTTATGTTATTGATTCATCATTCTTTTTTGATTAACCTTTTAATTTTAATTGTCTATAAAATGTCATAAAGTAGTGGAAAATGCCCAGCACAGGTTCCCAAAGCCCAAGGTCAAGTCTTAAAATTAATTGTTTTGTCAGATCAACAGTCCGAAACACAAAGATATGGAGTTTCCAAGATAAAAAAAACATGGATGTGTTCTTTTGTCATGTATGATTGTAAATTGAATATTTCTTCACGTTAGGAGTGTTAGTTGAACAAACCATGTGATTTAAATATCAGTTTGTATATTAGTCACTTAGCTCTGGGAAATTGTGATGGCCATTCTATTTTACTATTTACTTACATTTTATAGACAAAACGATTACTCAATTTAGTGAGAAAATAATAACTTAATCGTTAATGAAAATAATCATTTTTGCAGCCCTTGATTCATTTTTGTGGCTGTATTTAGCCTCATTTATTATCAAGGGATATTTGCAATGTGCTCTGCCTTTCTAAGCTCGGTCTTCCAGTGACAGTACATCACTGATTTTAACAACATAAACCAAAATGTCTTCCATCTACATCATGCTACTGTTCAGTCACCTTAGTGGGATTGTGAGGGAGGTAACGGCCATTCAGAAACATAGACATAGACATACAGACAGACAGACGGACGGACAGAGAGACAGTCCCTGGCACTGCCCACAGTCTCCAGTCCCCGGTAATAACTCTCCTCTCTTTAAGGGATTCTGGCACACACGGAAAAAAGAGGTCTCGCCTCAGAGCCTCCATCCCAGACACCCCCCCATTCTTTCCCTCCCTCTATAACTTATTGCCTTTGTTTTGGGAGCAGGAGGGGCAAAAGTTAAGGGTACTTGTCACGGAAACAGTGTTGCCATGGAGTTGGGGTAAAAAAAAAAGTAAAAGAAATGTGGGGCACTGTCCAGGGAGGATCACACAAGGGCTCCTCTGTGCTGCTCCTGAGTGGAGTGAGGCAGGAGAAAGAGGGGAGGACAGGTGGATGTTGTGCACAGAGGTGTCAGGTGTCCTCTATTGTTGATCAACAGGCTGTCTCCTAAGCCAGTGGGTCTTAGTTTAATTTCTACTGCCAGTGTTTGATTCATGGTTTGATTATATCAAAGATTTTCAGTACCTGTCTCTTAAATGGGCATGGCCTGGTTTGAAAGTGTAGTAAATGTTGTGGGGATTTATAAGGATACATTTGCATTACTAATTCATATTTTCTTTTGCTAACATTACATATTATAACAAAAATCAATTTTTTTAGGGTGTTCGCAAATGTTAGTTGACATTAGCTTATGTGTTTCCAGATCTCGCAAGAGTTTGTTCCTGAGACAGAAAGGTCTAGAACAAAGTTCATTTTCTCCTGATTTGTCCATCTAAGAAATGCCATTTTAGTGTCAGAATGTTCAGGAGATATGTGGTGTGAAATAAAATGGATTTGCTTTGGTGACTACGGGGCAAAGAATCGGTCATAATCTGTGTCCACCTTCATTTCTCCCATGGGAATCGATACACCCAGGTCCTGGTGAAACTAACACGACACAGATACAGGAAATGACTCTGAGTTGGGGCGTCTCGGTTCTAAACAAACTGCATTTGATCATATCGATAACTGGCAGGAAATAATCTGAGGCTCATGCCCTTTCCGAGCAATGAAATTACACTGAGGACCAAACAACTGTAAATTCTACCTCCCAAGGCTTCACAACAACATGAATTCCTTTTCCTACGTTATAACAGTAGGAAAAGTACAACTTTTTAAGCCCAAACTGTCCTGTGTCAGGTACAGAGAGAAATCAAGGGATTTAAAATCTTTAAATCTGAATCTTAAACTCTTTGAGCTGAAATTGTTGTACTTTCCTCAATGTAATAAAGTAGGAATTTTCTAAAGGGAGCGTTTGAAAGTAGTGTGAATCTTCGGGAAGCAAAAATCATAACTACATGTTTTTGGACTTAGCTAGAGCTGCAATGATTCATGGTTTAAATCATAGCAAGCAAAAATTCCAAACATTTGATGGTTTTAGCTTCTCAAATGTAAGAATTTGCTGCTTGTTCTTCTTTGAACATTATTGTAAACGGAATATCTATGGGTGTGGACCTTTAGTCTGACAAAACAAAACATATGGTGACATTAACTTTAGCTATTGGGCCTTTTCCACTACATTTTATTGATCAAAAAATTAATCAATTATTAAAATAAATATTGGCAGATTAATCAATATTGCAGCTGCAGACTCAGTACCCTGGACAAGAAAGATGTGATTGTGTCTTGTACACTGATTGTTAAGACCCACAAAATCCCAATATCTTATTTAGGACATCTGCTTTGCATTAAGGGAAAGCCTTTAAAGGACAAATCCGGCGCAAAATGAACCTAGGGGTTAATAACACGTGTGTACTGAGTCGACCGTTCTCTGGGATATGTTTTCATGCTAATCGAATGTAACCAGTTTTATCGCAAACCGCTAATTACCTTATAACGCTAGTTGTCGGTGCACGGGTAAAGTAAAAATAAATCACTAATTATATATCACTAACAAGGCTTAAAATAGCACCACACCTCCACGGTAGCATAATGAGGGTCCCTACATGTAAACCAAAGCTTTGAGAACTTTGTAAGTGTACAGACAGTTGATTAAAAAGATAGTTTAGAAAGACAGTACCTTTCACGTATACATGCGGGAGCCATCTTGGGAAAACAAACGCTGTGCAACATGAGCTGAACTCTCACTTGAAATCTCCCATGGTCCGTGGTTTCCCAATGGGTCGAAAGGAATTCTGTTTGTGAAATCTAAGTACATGGAAATGCAGGAATTATATATATTTAAAATTCGTTCGACTGGTCGGACGGTTTTCCCAAGATGGCGCCGTCTGTATATGTGAAAGGTACTGTCTTTCTAAACTATCTTTTTAATGAACTGTCTGTACACTTACAAAGTTCTCAATGCTTCGGTTTACATGTAGGGACCCTCATTATGCTACCGTGGAAGTGTGGTGCTATTTTGAGCCTTGTTAGTGGTATAGAAATAGCGTTGTTTTTTTTTTACTTAGCCGTGCCCCGACGACTAGCGTTACAAGGTAATAAGCGGTTTGCGATAAAACTGGTCACATTCAATTTGCATGAAAATATATCCCAGAGAACGGTCAAACTCGGAGACGTGTTATTAACCCCTATGTTCATTCTGCGCTGGAGTTGTCCTTTAAGTTATTTAACAGCCTATTTCCTGCAAAGCATTTGCTGTAGCAGCAGCACCGTGGCAGCTATAGTAGGAGTACCATGTGATAACTAATGAGGATCCTTAATAAACAATAAACCAGCAGCAGCAGCAGTAGTAGCAGTAGTGATCGTAGTAGCAGTAGTAATACAGTTGTGTTTGTCTAAAACTGGCACACAAATCTCATTTTCATGCTGGGCAGAAGGCACAGCGTTTGGACCAAAGTCACAGGTCAGGTCAGACACCCACCAGCAGCAGCCTGAGCTCCTCTACAACACAGAGACTTTATCATCTGCTGCTGATAATGGAATTCTAGTCATACAGTCACATGTCTCACATCTGTCAAAAACAATTAGGCCCCTGCCCAGTGTAGGCTGGGACCCACTGGGAAACTCACAGGAGTCAGCCAAGGCTTCCTGCCCAAAAACACTCCACTGAAAAATCCTGTGGGCCATACAAATTACTCAGTAAAACTTATGGAAAAACATGTGCAGATGTTTTAAGTACACCGGTCTTAAACTAACGTATATTAAAACAAAAACAGTTTTAGAGAGATGTCGATTCAACTTGTCATTTTGGAGACTGTGGTGTTAAGTGTATTATGTTATACTGAAGGGGTTCTAATAGTGTCGACCCCAGTTATACCAATGAAGATAGAGTAAATGTTGACTCAACATAAACCTGAACAAAACATTTGCTCCTCAGTATTTAATGTTATGTTTTTTTCTTCAGTATTGCATGCATATTATTTAACTGTTATATACTCAATGGTACTTGTCACAGGGTTGTATGTTGGATGCGGTTGTGTTGCTTTTTTATGATATGGTAAGCTAAAGACACTTCCATAATAAACACTTCAATAAAGTTGTATTCTATTCGACCCTTTATGAAGGTAGGATTTATTGCAGGGCTGCTGTATTGGACTGCAGTTTTAGCTGGGTGTACCTACTGTATAAACTGGTATCTGAGCGCAAATATTAAGTAATTTACTTGTTTGCATAACAAACAAAGAAACTCTTAAACTACATTAATAATACATCTTTGAGTCTAGACTTAACGGTTGTTAGGTTTTAGTCAATTAAGATTTCTTTTGCCGATTTGTGCTTTATCCTTTTAATGCTGAATGACTAATAGTATATCGAGGACACTAATCAGCAAATCTGTGGTAAAAACAAGATTTAAAGTGG
The DNA here is from genome assembly GCF_004354835.1 of Perca flavescens. Taxonomy (NCBI): domain Eukaryota; kingdom Metazoa; phylum Chordata; class Actinopteri; order Perciformes; family Percidae; genus Perca; species Perca flavescens. The sequence goes on from NC_041339.1 coordinate 26,121,427, forward strand.
TGCTTTTGCATGATTCTTTGTGGAAAAACTCAGTTTTACAGATCTGTTGATTCAATCAACTAGTCGACAAAATCATAGGAGTGTAAGTCAACTTAATGAAATACTTTCTTTAGTCAAGGACAGCCCTAGTGTTTACAATAAATTAAAGATATAAACAGACATTTAACATAATCAGAAAACATAAAAAAATAAAAAATAATAACAGATTGCAGGTTGTGAACCTGCTGTGATTTGTTTTTGGTTGTGGCTAATGTCATTGGGGGAATGTAGTACAATTTGAGGTACTTGAATGAATATTTCCATTTTATGCTACTTATACTTCTTACTTATACTTCTTCTCCACACTATTTTGGAAGCCTATATTGTACTTATTACTGGACTAACTTTGTCTGGCAATTCTTCAGATATTATAAATAGAAAATATAATTGAACTAATAAATTATTATGCATTATTACAAATTAAGTTGCTGAAAACTAGTTAAAATTAGGTACACCTTTACCAGCTGCAATATTAGTGATGCTCAATGCAACACCAATTATAATAGGCCTACGTTATTCTGGAATGAGACATTCTGCAAATGATTACTTTTGGCACTTTGAGTAGCCTATATTTTGATGCCAACGCTGTGGTATGGCTTACTATGGTATATTTTAAACGGCAGCGACTTTGAATAACTTCATAAAAACACATTAATGCAAGTTTAGTCTGATAGAATAACTCTACATACTAAAATCAAAATCACCTTTAAACTTCATGTTGTCTTACCTGTGGAACGCTAAAGGGGAATAGGAACTTCCAGCCAATCCCTGTTTCCTGTCAAAACTCCCCTTCTCAAAGTTAGGAGCTAAATAATGTGTCCGTTAGTAAACTAACCTTTCTCCGAGATGAATTAATATTAAAGTGAACCTTCAACCTTCATTCGAGGCTAACTTTAAAAGTAGCGACTCCGCTTCAAGCTGCAGTCCGAGGCGAAGACAGAGACAACGGTTTCCTTCGACAAACAGCCTCTGAACAAGTGCTTTGTCCCGCCTGTCCGCGGTGATGAGGCCCACCGCACAACACCGCTACTCCACGGAAGTTTAACCGCCAGAGGTCGGGCTTTCTGCGGCTAACAGTGACCATACGGGACAGAGACGGCAGAAAGACCCTTTTTTTTTTTATTTAATCGATTCTAAAATTATAGTAATGAAATTATGAATAATGCGTATAATAACATCATCATCGTCATCATAGTATTCCGCCAAACAATGTAGTTCTTGAACAGCAGTTTAGTGGTAACAGTGGTGGAATGTAGTATCCTACATTACTCAAGTAGCCTACTGTAGCCTACATATCTGAGGTAGGCCTACTTATACTTCAACACCGCTACATGTATTTCACAACTTTAGTTACTTGTTACTTTACTGATCGATATTATTTTTGCATACAAAACACATGTAGAGCTTATAAAATATGATGTTTTATTGTAAATTAAAGTAGGCCTACCCAAAAGTTTATATAAGTAGGCTACAGCTGAAACTATTACTTGAGTGACAGAAAATGAACTGGCAACTAGGCTGTTCTGCACAAACATTGTAAAGGTGTTACTTTGGGTAATTGTGATGAGCATTCAATTTTTACAAAGCAAACAATTAATTTATTAATGGAGAAAATAAGCAGCAGCTTAATCCATAATGCAAATATTCATTAGTTGCAGTCCTGCACAAAATAGTTATAAATTAGCTCCACCTCAACCAACTACAGTAAATAAAATCAGTAAAAACCTGCTTTTACATTAATGCATGAGTAACAATCCAATGATATCAAAAACAATATTACAACAGTCACAGAGGCCATTTCTTTGCATTGATTACATTTTCCTAATGACTTATACTTTTACTTATGTAACATTTTCAATTCAGGACTTTTACTTGTAATGAAGTTCTTACATTGTGGTATCAGAAGGAAAGTGTTTTTATGTGGGTTTCCCTTCATAAACGTAATATTTAGACAGCTGTAACGTCAGATTCAATGAGAAACCTGTTAACACTCAATTTTGAGTAAAAAACATCATCATATTGGGGTCCGTGGTCACTGAAATCAAACTGGTGCAGATGTTTTAATTAATCTCACAAAGAGAAAAGTTGACCGCTATTATTTAGGTTCACCAAGTTCAATCCTTGGATCAGCGCCACAATCTCTGCCAGGGCAATGAAAACATTCGGCTTTATTCACAGTAGAAAGCTGAGGCAGAGATTGGATCGCATTTGCAATACATTTATTAGTTTTCACTTTTACAACAAATAGAAAATGGATACATTATGAAATCCACAGGAGGAAAACCAAAAACGATTACATAAATAATATGCAATAAAGACAATCAAGAAAATCCCTGCTGCATGATGGCAGAGACATCAGGCTTTAGTTCAGGTAGGGTTCCCAAATGTTATAGAATTGATCAGTTTTTGAATGCAATGTACTCTAACGGCACCAAATCAAAAACTCTGCCAGTTTTTAATTTGGTAATTTTTCATTACGCTGCAATAGAATATTCTTCCATGCTTCACAAGTAAGAATACGAAGCAATCTCTTATGATTTTACATATCTGCTTGGGAGACCCAGGATAAGGGACACTGGGCACAGCTCCAAATCCAATATTTTTTCTACTCCAGAAAGTATTGGATATCTGGCCCAGTTTAATATGCAACTCTATTTTACACAATATATGTATTAGGAGGTCCGTGCTCCGTCTCTTTTTCAGCTAAGGGGTCCTTGGTCTAAAAAGGTTGAAGGCCCCTGCCCTATATAAAGCAGAGTAGTTACAGATTCATACACAAGGTGGTAGCATGGTATGTGTAGTGCAGACTTTGAACCCTAACCTCTCCCTATGCGGATTGGACAGATTAGAAGAGTGAACAGGCAAAGTGCTGCAGCCACACCCACACCCCCGGTTACCATCGCCATGACATCACGATAAAACCAAACACAGTCTGGGCAGCAGACACCTGTGCTGTTAAAGAGAAAAGAAAAGAAAATAAGAGTAGCTTTTGTTAAACTGTTAAACGTTGTGGTTGTTGAGAAGTGAAAGGTCAACTGTGTGCAATAAAGCACACATCACGAATCCTTTCACATCTTGAAGTAAGAATTCATTTTGGGGAAAAAACATACACATAGTCATAAGTTGAAGGATAAGGCTGGTGTTATTTTATTACTGGCAGCAAATTCCATGAAAATACCCAAACCAATCATAACTCTTAATACCCCACTTCCATTGAAGTCCATTAGTTCCTATTGAAGATGTAAATATTCAAAAACAAGTCACATATATATTGTTAAATAATTTAAGTCTAAGTAATTACCTACAACAGTTGGGCACTGTATGTTTTAGCAAGCAGGAGTAAATAGCGCATTTGTTCAGGACTATTTTCAACAGTGGATTAATACAAATTTGGTGCTCTAGTGAGTGTTTCAGGCTGCTGGGCGGTGTACGTGGAATTGAAAATAAACTACATTGGCCATGTTCATTGTAATGTAGGGAACTTGTTACCCAGTATTCACCACCTATTTTTTTTTTGTGGTTGATCTGTCTGTGGGGAATGCCTATATCTTTTCTGACAGCTTTCCCCAAACGGAGTGTCAGTGAAAGGACTGCTTCAGACAGCAGGGTGTCAGCCACATTGAGAGACTCACCTGCATGGTCGTACGCTCTGGATGAGGACGACCCCCACACCATTAGCAAACTTGTCTGTGAGGCTCATCGATCCATAAACAAAGGCTCCACTTTGCTGCCAAAAAAGACAGAGACCAAAGATAAGTATAGTTGCTGCAGCAAAGCACAAAGGAATAAAATCCATCCAAAAAACCCACACAGTTCTTCACAGCATTCTTCTTTGTGAATAAGATACACAATAGACTCTGTGAGCATTTATCTGGCATTTGCATTCATTTCTTTTCAGACAGTGTGAGATGTGACAGCAGTAAATGTAATGTGCTGTGATAACCCTCCCATTTAATGACAGCTTTGTCTTGAACTTTAAAGTGCCCATATTATGAAAAGAAATCACTTTTTCTGGGATTTGGGGTGTTATTTTGTGTCTCTGGTGCTTCCACACGCATACAAACTTGGAAAAAAAACATCCATGCTGTTTTGAGTGAGATACAGGTTTCTGAATGTGTCCTGCCTTCAGTCTCCGGGTGAGCTGTTCAAAATCTGCACGGCTTTCTACGTCACTAGCCGAAACGAGGGGCCTAGGGGGCTAACCGTTAGCATGCTAGCTCGTTCTCAATGGCAAAACACTGCTTCGACACACACAAATTCACCCTAATCTACAAAAGAAATTGTATAGAACTACTTACATGTCCCTGTTCTGCAGGTATTCCACGCAAAGTTGGAAGTGCGCCCTTGTTTAGAAGAAGTCTCCTGGCTAATCCTGTCTTGTACAGGCCGAAGTTGGAGAAACAGCTAGCTAGCTCATGGAATCCTTACCTACCTACTGAGCATGTGCGACTGACAACAAAGATGTTACAGAAGTTGAGAGGTCTCGCTCTGTAGCTAAAACAGACCTGACACAGGGTGAAAAGAAGAGCTGCAGCAATGTGCAATACAACAAAAAATATGGTGTTTTTTTTTAAACTAAACCATGTAAACCTATTCTGATACAATCTCAAATTACAATTATGAACTTGAAAATGAGCATAATATGGCCACTTCAACCACAAAGTGGAACTAACGTACTTACTTTTAAGTATCATGCAATTTTTTGTATTTATTCCCTGATGTATTTTAGCTTTTTCAAAGACGATTTTTGGCACACTACTAAACTACTGTGTTGTAACGGTCAACCCAGCCATGGCACTCAACTGTTGCCCAAATTTTACTAATTTAAAAGATAGAGCTGGCATTATTCTATATTTAATTAAAATGATTCAATATTATTTTCAACAAATCCCATTAAAAGACCAACACCAACCAAGTCTGTCGATCAGTACTTTTTCGTCTTCCCATCCTTGTCCGTGGCAGTCACAAGCCCATTCGTTCCTACTGAAAATGTAAATCTTTAACAACGGGGTCACAAATATATAGTTTAAAGGCCCGTTTCTCAAGCAGAAGTCAATTTTGCATGTTGTGGACTATTTTCAGCTGCGGATAAAATACACATTTGGTGCTTTAGTGTGTATGTGGGATTGACTCCTAATAAACTGCAGTGTCTGTGTTCATCGTAATGAAGGATGTCACTCAATGCAACAGTGTGAATAGGATAGGACCAATTAATTATTATTTTAGCTTTTTAATGAGATTTGTTGATAACAAGAAAAATATAGCATATGGCCAGCCTTATCCTCTTTAATTCCTTCATGCAACATCTCTCCTATACAAGCTATAAACTGTTGTAGGTTAGTTCCCCTCCACCCACCGTCTGCTCCCCGATGAGTTTGGCCGTCATGGACAGAGACATGACCAGGATTGTAGCTGAACCGGCTCCCAGCAGCACGGCTGCTCCATAGATCCTCTCAGATCCCATGCTCTTGTCCACAAACAACCAGGTGGCAAAGCCCAGCACCAACAACAGGCCGACCAAATAGGTAATCTGACAACGAATAAATACATTTCATTTCAATATAACTTTTCTTTCTAATCACTAATGTATTAATCATGCAACAGATATGAAATATATGCTTCTTGTTAGGGAGAGACTCACACTGATTCCTATGAGCTTGCTGACTGGTTTCATGGCCAGAGAGCAAACAAAACCACTGACATACATCACCAGAGGTATGATGGCAATGAAGTTCTCAGGAGAGAGGAGGAGGAGAGAAGTATTTACATTGCAACACAGATGTTTCGCAAACCGAGGCTACATAATGAGTTACACATGTCACTGCATTAATACAAACTGTGTGGCCTTACCTTTGGTAACATCAGTGAGTCTGTGAGGTAAACTGAGATGTAGGTCTGAGATAAGTTGACTATTAGTCTGGTGCACATGTACAGGAAAGCCACCTGGTACAAAACCAACCAAAGGAAACAAGATTCAAAAGGACCAATCCAGTGTTTTTGCAAACAAATTCAGCCATTTCTATGCAATATGAATATCAATTAGCGTACTCTTGACACTTGCTTAAGTTGTGTAATGCAATCACAGTTAGGGCTGGATATTGTTTGAATTGAGTTTCAGTACCGATACCAAAATAAAAATAAGATGTCTATGTCATATATTGAGGAATATAAACGTGTTGTACTTCAAACCTTTTTTCTCTATAAGCAATAATTCTCAAATACATCACTGTTTTACTTAAAACAAAGTTGATTTAAATACAGTCTACAATGACCGAAACTGTGATTTAAATAAGGAAATCTAAAAAAAATGTAAAGTTAACAAGACTAAGAATTTGACCAAGCATTCAATGCTGAAGTTGATGATATGAACACATTTCAGTCAGTATGTATTGAGGTTAAACTCCCAGCCCTAATCCCAGTCATATCAAGTTTGAATTAGTTTTGCTAATGTTATATTATTTTATATTATTATAACCTGTGATAATAGATTTTCACATAATACAGAAATAAATGGAAGCAAACAGTTGCAAACGGTTGCCAAGTATGACAGGAAAAATACATTCTAATTTTTGACACACGACAGGTTGGATTGCAAAATGGTAAGCTACGATGTAGTAAGTACATATAATTTAACTCCAACAACAAACTATATTCAAAGTGGTTGCCATTTCCTGTAAGAAAAGGGTTGAGAAATGTTCTGAATCAGCAGAAAGTTACCCAGCACATATTTACCTGGTAGAAGGAGGGCTCCTTCAGCCAATGCTTCCACGGAAATATAGGACGAGGCAAAACTTCCTGGGAAGGGAAAGGTATGAGCAGCTGATCCTCGCTCCTCGAGGTTGACACCTTCTCTTTGGTGCCGACATGGAATATCAGGGAGAATAAAGCTCCAATACCCAGCATAATGAGGGCCAGCGTCTACGGACGAGAGAAAGAGAGATAAGATAGAAAATAGTAATTTTGCACAAGTGTATTATCTCTCTGGCGTCTCGCTTACCCTGAACAGAGGGATGTCCACCTGGCCCAAGTTATCTGTGATGTCAGGGTCCACATTTTGCTGAGACTGGAAGTGAAAGAGCAGCCAGGCCACAGTGTATACAGTGATATTGGCCACCACAGTGAAGGCATACCTAATCAAGGAAGAATATAATTGACACAAGCAAACAGTAACTTGGTTGTTACAGCTTTAAAGGAATGATAATAAAAAGGAACATAGACATTTTGTTCTTATATATATATTTGAGATTTGAACTGCTCTGGACAACATGATGAAATGACAGTTACTTCTCTTTTGAGAATTTGGCTGCTATTTCTGCCTTATTGTTTCACTTCCACTGGCATAATAATGGCTTGTGACATGAACCCAATGTTGCAACTATCTTAGCAAAGACACGTTCCTCAGCTCTACTCTTTTAGTTTGGACCGAGCATTAGAGGAAGTTATGACAACTTTTTTTAAAGATAGGAATGAGAAGAGGGTTGCACGGTGGCAATAGACACGGAACAATGGAAGAACTGACGCCATTGTTAAGTACAATATCTCAGTCTAAAAGCTGTAATCACGTGATGACTTTGACAAAGGATACATTTTGCTAAACCCACCACCCTCCACTTAAATGAATGGGCAGACTTCGCTTTTACAAAGTTGAACAAACAAACCACATGTTTGTATGATATGTGCAAACTTCAAAAATCTAATCTGCTAGCTGAGCAAGATGTTAGCTAACGGGATGTCAGTCCATGCTGGTTGCCTGACAAGTGAAGTCAACTGCATTTTGAAAAGATTTTGAACTTTTCCTTTAAAGCTGAATTTCAATCAGAGCAAATGTGTTTCCATGTCAACATGAATGAGCTTACCTTTCCTTTAAAATACAAAATTACGGTTTTGTACATTTTAAAACGTGAGTAACTAAGATGAGACCGTGATGACGTCATCTGACCTGCAAGCAGTGAGCTCCACCTTGGCGCTCTCGCTGGACACCAGCTCTGGGATCAGGGACAGGTGTGAGATCTGAGTGGCTGCCCAGCCGAGCTGGAAGACGATGATAAAGGGGGAGAAGTAAAGAATCCGAGCCCACTGAGGAGTGCTGTCGTTACAGGCCAGGCAGGGGTTGAAAATGAAGGGGAAAGATACAACAACACAAATAGTTCCTAGAAAGTAAAGAGGGAACAAAATAAGTAGGCCTATTATTATTGAGTCACTAAAACATTTCTTTGGCTGTGGGACATTTCTGTTTATAAGATCAGTGGTTGAAAGCAGTGGTGGAATGTAAAGAAGTACATTTACTCAAGTACTGTACAAATTGAGGTACTTGTACTTTACTGGAGTTTCTTTCTCTACTTCTACTCCACTACATTTCAGAGAGAAATATTGTACTTTTTACTCCACTATATTAATCTGACAGCTTTAGTTAGCCTACTAATGACATTACAAATTAAGATTTTTGCACATTAAACACATATAAAATTATAAAATACAAGTGCTGCTGAAATGATTAGACGATTAAGACTGATTGTTTCCAGTTTCTAAAATGTCAGGATTTTGCATTGAGTACTTTTACTTTTAATACTTTAAGTAGGCCTGCATTTCCTGACAATACATATATATAGGCCTACTTTTACTTAAAGGTGCAGTAGGTAAAACTAACTTTCTGTCATATTTGCTGAAACTGAACCTATGTTCCAGTAGAACTACATGAAGCAGGTCATTTAAAAAAAGAAATCTGGCTCCTCTGACACCACCTACAGCCTGTAGTGAGATTTGCAAAAATCCACAGCTCCCTGTTCAGATGCACCAATCAGGGCCAGGGGGGTGTCTAACTGTGTGCCAATCACTGCTCATGCACATGCACTCATTCTCCCTTGTGGGGGGAGGGGCTTAGAAGAACGTTTTGGGCTTTAGCAGAAAGGGGAGAGGGACTGAGAAGTTGTTGATGTTAAAATGTTTTGGCTAAGTCCTGGATCTTCCCAATCCTACCTACAGCACCTTTAAGTAACATTTTCAATGCAGGACTTTTATCAATCAATCAGACTTTATTTATATAGCACTTGTCATACATAAAAATGTAGCACAAAGTGCTTTATACAATCCCCCGCACACACACAGATATACACATATAACACAATTCCCCCCCATCTCCCAGACCCATTCACCCAGCTACCCAATGTTGGAATATATTTTGAGAGAATAAAGTGAGGGGCTTTAGAGTTCATGAGCTGACCTTGTCGTCTCTGCTTCTCTGGGTTATGAAAGGCCATCTGGTTTTTAAAGTGATAAGACATTATAAAGGGAGTATGGGATATTGGCACCCAGGGAATGATTGGGAACTGAGAAAAGGTCTCCTCTGACCGGAGGGGGCAGCGCCGACAATGGTGCAGTGTTTTGCAAGCGCGAGATGTGTAGCACAAAATATGGAAATGGCCTTGGCTCTCGCAACTCTTTAAGTCTGCAGAAGATTAAGAACACACAGGTATTCAAATCTCAAACAATAACAGCTTGTCTCTTTTGACCTGAGAATGGGAGAAGCCGAGGTAACGTTTTCATACATATACATAAATATTGTTAGGAGCCTGCTGGAGCCAAAAGATCTGGACTGTATCCAAACTGATGGCAGCACCACCAGAAGATGGGACAGAAATGGATAAAAAGACAGGATTTTTACTTAGCATCTCATGCTGGGGGAACCTCTGCCTGTTGGCCAGGGAGAGGTAGACTCATCTTTGATCCGTATGCATACGCTCTTGTATTTTGCAATATCATTCACTATAGCTTGTTATAACTTTAACTGAACGAATCCTGATTTTTATTTCTCTGATCTACCAGTAACTGACACTATTCAGGGTGTAGTGACCATAGAATTGGAGTCAGGATTAAGTCTGGAAATGATGTCATTCAAAACAGGAACAAGCCGAACCAAACTGAACCTCTTGTAACAGAGTATTTTTACAGTGTGGAATTAGTACCTTTACTTAAGTAAAGGAACTGAATACTTCTTCCACCAATGGTTGAAAGTAACTAAGCACTTTTACTTAAGTAGGCTACAATTTTGTTTTATAGGCTAGGCTCCTTCTCTTAAGTATTTCCATTTTATGCTCTACTCCACTAAATTTAAGGACAATTAACTGTAATACATTTTAGATAGGTAGGCTACTTATATTATCAACTAATAATATTTGAATTGTTAAAAGGTTAAACTAAAAGTAGGCTATATAAAAATTAGCTCCATTTCAACCAGCTTTAAGGCTATTAAATGCTGCTTACACATTCATGTTGCACCAATAATGATAATAATCCAATAATACTCAAGGGGCCATTCTGAATTAGCAGCGGTGGAATGCACATTTACTCAAGTATGGTACCTTAGTACAATTTGGCTTCATTGTATGCTACTTTGTACTAGCCTGGATGCCAGCCGAACATAGCCCCGCCTACAAAATTTGAGGTCGGGAAGTTCGGTCTGGAGCATAGACAGTATATAAGTCTGGAATCGCCGGAGTCGCTCTGTTGAGAAGCAATTATTGCTGAACAGATCCTGTTCGGACCAATCACATTATCGGAAAGATGATCAACAGTAACATAATCAATCACGTCACCAAAGAACGCTTGGGTTGAATTTGTTGAGGTGTAGATTCCACCATCGCGTCTGTTACAGAGGATATCGACAGCGCATTCATTTTAAAATCCTCAGCGGAGGAGCCTCAACAACTGCCCGAAAGCACAGTAGCGTTATATGGTGGAGAGAGGCTGAAGAGAGAGAGAGCGTTATATTGTGGAGAGACAGAGAGAGACTGAAGAGAGGGACCGCCGGCGCTAGAACAAAGCCGTGAATCAGAGAAATAAAACGTGTTTTCGCCGATCCATCTCTAGAAATGCAACTGTAGCGAGCATGTCACTATCACTAACGTTATCCACATTTATATTTACAAGAAACAAATGATATATCCAGCTTCAAAAAAGTCTAAAAGTCGGAAGTTAGAACGAATGCATTGTGCCAAGAGTGGTTGCTATGGAGACGATACACAGTGTTGAGTTCCGTTGCTCTATCCAATGAATGCAGAGGCATTTCTTTTCCTGGTTCGGTTGGAACACGCCCAATGGAGCGGTTTCAGACTCACATTCTGACTAGAATCTGAGTATGACCACGTCAGGCTAACTTTGTACTTCTTCCACCTCACTATTTAAAAAAGGTATATATTCCACTTTGTAATCGACTACATTTAGTTGATGGCTTTAATTACTTTTAAGATTTAGTTGGTTACAAAATATAAATCAACTCATAACTTATGAAATAGGCTGTTATAGGCCATTTCTGCATGAGTACTTACTTTTGGGACTTTAAGCGCATTTGAATGCTAATTGCCTACTTTTGTAGTTTTACTTGAGTAAAGTTTTGAATGCTGGAGCAGAGTAGTCCTATTTTGCTTTAGTAAAAGAACGGAATACTTCTTTCATCGCTGTTTATAGGCCTCTCTTATCAGAATATAGGCCTAAGTGCATTTAGCTTAAGTCAAATTCGTTTCTCATACTTACCCAATAGGTGCCAGGATTTTCTCTTGCCGTAAATGCATGCTATTCTGTCAGATTCATATCCAACCAGAGGAGTGCAGACTCCGTCCGCTATCTGACCAATCAGCAGCAGCACACCTGCATAGGTGCTCTGGAAGCCGAGCACGGAGTGCAGGTAGACCAGCAGATAGGTGAACCACATAGAGGCGCACAGGTCGTTTAGAAAATGTCCTGCTGCGTAACACAACCGCCTGCAGACTGATAAAGAGCGTTCAGCAGGCACAAACTGCTCCATGACTGATTTGAGTCCTGTGATAAAACTTCCTTTATTCACAATTAGAGCTCTGTCGATGTAATATTTACAAATACATAATGCAATTCGTTACACTAACAGACGAGCAAAAACACAGTTCAACCTTGGTCTGAGGATCGCAAAAAAAAATATCCTTAATTATAAAGCACATAATAAACTTAGGGTAATGGATTATGCCAAGCTGTGTCCTCACGCTGGTCAGCTGAACCGGTTTAGCTTTCAGTGGAATAAATTAATGCTCCAACAAAAGCTTTTTGAGCTACAGTATCAGCAGCACTTAAGTCACACCGACAACTTCACGCGTAAAAAAAAAAAAATAAAAAAAAAAAAAAAAAAGCGCGCTGGTGCACCGTGTCATCTTCGGAGCATCTGGAGATTTGCAATGTACACGCCTCCGGTGTAGTCTCTATTAGATGAATAACCAAGCCGTGATTATGAGCGGCTTTAAAAACTCGTGAGTTACAATACCCTTATCAAATACAGTTGGTTCCTCTTTGTTCTTCACATGGCGAGTGATACAAGGAACCCACTTGTCCTCTAAATCATGCTTATACAAATATTCACCTCTCCTTCATAAGTTAAAATGAATTAGGTTTGCCTACAAGTAAAAAAAAAAAAGATATATATATATATATATATATATATATATATATATATATATATATATATATATATATATATATATATATATATACACACACACACACACACACACACACACATACACACACACACACATCAAGATCAGATATTCAGCTGTGTGCCATAGTCTCTCTTTCTGGGCTTGACATATAACACATTTAACAGAAAGCCTGCGTTACAAACAGGGCATGTGGGGTTTAGAAGGCAGGAAATATCTAATAAAAAAAAGAACCACCATTTCAGTTGCATTGTGGGAAATGTAGGATCCAGTGTCCTTGGAATTTTACCCATGCTAGTCAAGATATGTTGGTTCCTGCTGCTTCGATTTCCCAACTTAAACAAAATTAATAAAAATTTGCCTTAGGAGTCCCCCAACTTTATGCAAGCACAATATTAAAATCGCTGGAGTACTCCTTTAAATAACTGAAGGCCATACATGTTGCAATCTCTGATGAGCTAGAATCTTTAGGGGAGATTTAAACAATCCTGAACACAGACAGAGCACCAGACATACAGTACATCTCACCTTGGCCAGAAAAAGATAAACACACATAATAGAAATGGTTGATATTCATAAAAGTAGAGCTGCAACAATTAGTCGATCAAAAGAAAATTAATCAGCAACTATTCTGCTAATCAATTAATCATTTAAGTGATTTTTAAGGCAAACATGCCATTGATGGTTCCAGGTTTTTTTTTTTAAATGTCAGAATTGACTACTTTTCTTGGTCTTACAGTAAATTGAATAATTTAGTGTTTTAGACTGCGAGTCAGACAAAACAGGATATTTGATGATGTGGGGCCTAGGATAAAATGATGTGGGTTTTCTGACATTTTCTAGTCCAAATGAATATTCGATTAATCGAGAAAATAGGCAGCAGATGAATCGATAACGAAAACAATCATTAGTTGCAGTCCTACGTGACACTACAGTTGTGAGCAGGCAGCAGCAATTAACTCCTTTCTTTGACTTTTGGGAAGGTTCCTTTGTTTTCAGGCTCAGAAACAGCAGCCAATTAACTTGAGAGACATGATGTACCTCAGAAAACAAGTAAACCTCATTGCACTGCATGTCTGTCGGTTACCTCCTGACAAAATGAAACAATGGTTCAAACAGATTTGGGTTGTCTATTAGACCTCACACACACAGACACACAGACACACACACAGACACAGACACACACACACACACACACACACACACACAGACACAGACACACACACACACACACACACACACACACGCAGAAACACACACCAGTCCTGATCGCTCTCCAAACCAAACAACACTGTACAGACGTGTCGATTGTCACAGCAGAGGATGAAGGGATGTATGCGGTTTGTGAGAGCAAGTGATGTGCACACAGTCCACACACACACACAACAGTCCACACACACACACACACCCACACACACACACACACAAAATGCCATTGCGGGACACTCACTTGAGCTTTAAACATTTTACTTAGAAAGGCACAAACTATGATTTCCTGGTAAATTATTTTGATGTAAGAAATAAAAATCGAAAGACATATCTTTTTTTTTTTCTTCTTCCATACAACATTTTTTCAGCCTTAACTCAGATATAAGCGTTGTGAAGGACTCTTCCTAGATCAGTCTTTATTAAGTTGTTTTCTTAATTGTTAATTTCAAACCTAAAGTTTTCCACTGTAATTGTTTTTTTTTTCCCAAAAGTGCAATAATAATAATAAGAGAGCTTAATATCTGTTTCTCTCAATCTTCCACAGTACCTGAGGCCAGTGACTGTGCTACAAAGTCCACGTTGACAGACAAAAAGAAAGCCAGAGTGAGGAAAAGAATTGAACTCCAGAAACACTACAACATAAAAATAAGTTTTCAATGCAGGGATTTGATTTTGAAAACTGAGGATTCAATTACAAAAAACAACAACATTAAAATCCTCCAAATTCTGTTTTGTAGATGAAATGCTGTGTTGCTCAGATTTCACATCAGCATAGTTCACCGTTTCCTCTTTACCTTGATCCCAAAACACACACCAAAGGAAGAAAAGAAAAACAAACAAAAAACATTTTCCTAAGGAGCAGATTTCTTTCACTTGAACCACTCAAATGGTTCCCCCTGATCAACAGCTGACTGTTGGAACAACACGCGTTCTTATGGAATCTAGAATATAGAACTGTTTCAAACAGTATCTTTTTTCATATTCACGCCACAGTATTCGAGTTGTTACATGTTGTGTCATTGTTACAGCTTTTTTTATATACTTTTTCTCAAGCCCCCTCCCCCGTTGTAATGCAGGTACGTTTGTTTTTCGTTGATAAAGGAATCAAGAGTCTGTTGTGGAGTCAGTAGGACTGCAACATTCCTTTAACTCGCCAGTAGGAGCACTGAGAACGTGAAAGAGAGCGCAAGGGAAGGGGGGGGTGGGGTACAGTGACAGTGGGAATAAGGTGAGAGGGACAAAGAGGTGAGGGGGAAGCTGGAAAGAGATAAGGGACAGGGAGTCCGTGTAGTTGCTTCCATTTAAAACTTGACAGTGACCACAATGTTTCAAGTTCTCTCCGTTCTCTTCTTTCACTTGTGCCTCTGGAGGGCTTTCCTCTTTCTCCTTTTGAAGAAACAACAGCACCTGCAGGAAAACAAAAAGGAAAAATAATTATTTCCAGACGTATCTACAGAAACAGATACAGCGCCCAACACACTGCTCGTTAGTGTTGGGTTTCAAAGCTGGTTTAATTTGGGATCCGGTTTCCAGATTCACTTAACTTCACTTCCTTTTTAGCAAAGAACGATGTAGAAAACATTCAGCGCGTTTACATGCACATTCACGGCTTTCTCCGAATGACTTAAAAGTCATATAAACAAGAATGTTTTCGTAGTGGAGGTAGCGGATTACAGAAAAACTGAGATTTCTCCTGGGGCCCGTGTAGTTTTCTAATATGCTTTTTACAAGTATGCATGTGCCTGACAAAGACTAGAGAGATAATAGAGATGCATTCTCATATTTTAAATAATTCCATCCAAAGCCAGACTTTGACGAAAACCAACACAAAGTAGCCTCTCGCAGTCTAAATAGGTTGGTTTCTAATGCTGAAGCGCTGTTTTTATTTAGATAAGGAAGCAAAGTAGCACTGTCTTCTAGCACTATTAGAGGTAAAATCACCAAGTAACGCTTCCAAGATAAGGTCAGAATAAGGGAGAATAGTTTACTCATCTGCTGCATGTATACACATATTTACAGTAACCAATGCATTGTAAAGGTATTCTAAGATTCCCTGTGTAACCTGGTTGCTTGAATGTATGTAAATGTACTGGTCACACGTTTCACTTTCACTGGTTGAAATCATCCAAATTGTACTCCCAAATAATAGCTGAACTTAAAGAGATTCAGCACGGAATGCAAAAATGGTTCAAATTTATTTCCAATTTAACACTGGATTTGAACTCATTTAAATGCCATTAACCCCCGACCCAACAATGGCTAGCAGGACTGTCTTCGTACTTGGTTTCGTCGGCCACTTCAACCTCGGTGGGAGCGGTGATGGGAGCGTTGGAGTGTCCGGCCGTGGGATCATCTGTGTTTAGCTCGCCATTCGTTGAGCTCATCACCTGCACGAGTACAAAAGGACACCAGACTGCTCACACACACATACACTTCGAGAAGCCGACTGCAGGGTGGAAATGAACGTTCACATAAAAATATGTACTCTTGAATATCCCACATTATCGGCCCTCTCTCAGACAAGAAGAGCAGTTCAGCACGTAACCTGGAATGCCCCGACTAACGCCGGGTTCACACTGGACACAAAAGCACGGCGGATGGCCACAAAGTGCCCACCTCCTTTCGCACCCATGTTAACCACTTGGGATGTTCACGTAGGACGCAACGTGCCGCGAGCTCCGCAGACGGCTTGCCTTCTGCAGCGATAGTTTTGGCGTCCGGTCTATTTTCCCCACGTACCGCGAGTGTATCTGGCATGAAATCACACTGATAATTTATTATACGCTATATAAAAGACATTACACATATAAATGATCCGATTCTGATAAATGAGAGTAAATTAATCCTTTTGATTTTCCTGCCACTCTCCCTGCTGTTCTCCAGACGTTTTAGTTCCCCCGGTTTGACATGATGACATTTTAAAATCTGCTCATCCACTAGGCTACATTTTTTAGAAATAGCCTCGTATCACTGCTGTTTGGGATTGTGTTTTTAAAATTATTGTACTTATACCACACACACACACACACACACACACACACACACACACACACACACACACACGTGTTCAGAACAGAGTGTTGAAGTCAAAGTGTTGACCGGCGCAGAGAAATAGAAATAGCTAGTTCTTGCCCGAGAATTGACGGATCGCAGTGTGAACCTGGCGTAAGGCAACTTCACAGAAGTTTAGAGTATAGGTTCACATTTTTAGGTTCGTCTTAACACGAAAGTCAGGTGCCCACATGGACATTTAAACAGGTTTTGCTTGCTGTGATCACTCTTGCTTTTCATACTGCCCATTAAAGCAGTCCTTTTCTAATGTTTCTAAGATGGTGGATAACATCGAGAGTCCTCGATCTGTGTAAATCTACGGTCCAAGGTTCAACTAAAGCTAAAATGACGTTTCAGTAGCTTGAGTTAGACACATCAAGTGCATATCTTTCAGTTAGACTATTTTTAGTACAACATTCCCTCTGGGTTGCTATCCCTCCACTGCAGCTCAGCAAAGAAACTGTCTGTGGAAACATTAAGAGGGGATTCAATACTAAAAACACCAACTTGATCTAACACACTGCTGAAGTGTCACATTAGCTTTTGATAAACTTTGGAATACATTTTTCCAGAGCGAAGACTGTAAATCTTGTCATTAGAAGAAGAGGAATTCTAACAAGCAAAACAAACCCGGCTTCGATGGTCAAATGTGGATAAGGGCATGTGAATACTGTTAAGACTTGAGAAATGTGAGCATATCCTTTAAAAGTTGCAATTCTATTAGCTAACACTAGGTGGCATATTTGTGCCACGTTTACTATGGAAGCTTCTGATTTCTACTGATATACAATTGGAAAAAAGCAAAAAAGATTTTTATTCATAGTTTAGATTGCCCTAGCTTTTTTTTTTAATACTAACTGAAAAAACTAAAATCTATTGAGCTGCTTTTGGCCTATCAGTTTGTGTTTTTCTAATGATTTAAGAATCTTTTAGTCATGAGGTTTGCATGACAGTTGCCGTTTGATATCTTGCTGGATGGCCCTTCCTGTGGGCTTTCTATACAGCAGATGAGGCGAATAAAGCAGTGAGAGCAAACAGAGCAGGCAAAGCACTGACACACAGGAATTCAAACAGTCTGATGCATACACACACAGAGAGAGAGAGTCAAGACAGAGCCCCTGACAGTAATGAGTCAGTGGGAGAGGGGATCAGACACATTCAGAACTATGTGGCTTCATGCATTAGCCACCAGAGCAGCAGTAGCAGCAGCAGCAGCAGTAGTACCTGAACAGAGCCCCCTAGCCGCTCAGCTGTGAGGTGCGACCCCAGAGTCTCCTTATTGGTCACTGGAGTGGGCTGAGACTCACTTCCTTTGGGCTCAGGCGACTTGACGCAAAGAGCAAAAAGGGTTGAGGCAGGTGTTCGTGAAGTGGTGATTAGGAAGGAGAGGGGGGGAGGGGGGTGAGGGGGATGGTTTGTCAGGTGAAGGTGAGGGAATGTGGTGGGAGGGGGTTGAGGGTAGAGTTGTGTGAGGGAGAAGGGACAAGGGGGAGGGGGAGTGAATGAAAACAAAAACAAAAAAATTATAGAAGACTTCTCCCAAGCAGAAGCAGGTTTGTTAAGACAAACTATGTTAATAGAAGAGTAGAGGGAAGCAAAACTTTATGCGAAGCTCAACACACTAACAAAGTCATGCAGGAGTAAAAGAAAACAGCCTTGATCACCTCCACTAGCACTGCATAGTCACTAAGGACAGACAAGTATCTATGTTATTAGGTATTTGGGTAACAGCATTACTTGAACTTCAACTAGAGGCTCAATATAGAGGTTCTTTGTTTTTCGTATTTTTACTTTTGCTGTCTTAAAATTGTACTTTTTCTCTTCCCACCAACAAATATAACCTACAGAGACACACAACACATTTTCTTTTGATGCAGAAGACTGTTTTAACCAGGATGTTACAGGTTTTTACAGTCATGAGCAATGTGCGTGGAACTGGAGGTGGGGCTTTGAGAGAAAAAGGTGGCAAGTTGTTGCCAAGCCAATCACGTTAAATGGAGAGCAGTGAAAAAGAGGTTAGAGTCCACTCTAATAAGTCAATCATAAAATCTAATGCACTCCCTGTCTGGCTTTACGGGAAACACTGAGTCAGACTCATCCAGTGAAACAACATGATTGGTACCATTATTTGAGTCTATCAGAAGGATTTCATAATCATTTTCTACTTAAACGCTTGAATTATTACCCCTCTACTAAACAAACTAAAACAAGGCTCGGATAGCATGCCAATAAAAGGAATAAAACAAAGTCAACACTTTGTCACACACTAAGCACATAGTTTGTCATTACTGGTATGAAGAATGCAATTTGCATTTTCAACTCATGCATTCAATGACTGGAGCTTAGAGTGGCAAGGTGTGGAGGATAAATTGAAGCCGAAAACGGTGCTTTGTTTCGCAGCTGGAGCAGGAGAGCCTGCCTCATGATTATGCATGTTGGTTCATTTACTGGTAAAGCATCAATTTTGTACACGTCTTGATGAAAGATGATGTCCCTGCCGAGCAGTCAGACTGTAGACAGGAACAGGAACGGAGGAGAAGTGGAACTGAAAGGCAGCCATTTTCTCCAGGAAGTTGATTACACTTGGACACAACAAGAGTAGCCAGTCAGAGGAACTCCAATGACCGGGTTGGCTGGTTGGCTGGCTGGTCAGTTGGTTGGTTGGTTGGTAGATGGGTGGGTGGGTGTGGTGTTTGTTGTGCTTTACTGCTGATGACCTCACCTGGTTTTTGGTCTGCTGTTGTGCTTTGTCTCTGCTGCTGGGCTGCACGGGCGCGTCACTGGGGATAGGGCCTATCGGTGTGGGCTGCGGGAAACAACAAACCAATCAATGTCAAAATGAACACAATTTAAAAAAGGGAACAAAGTGGTAAAAACTAGTGTTGAATTTAGAGAAATGTTAAAATATAGTGAGCAATTTTACGTAACAGGGTTTGCAAAAAGAATCGGTTATGATCTAGTGACAGATCATTACAGCGAGAGCAATAAAGCAACTGCGGCCGTGAAACTCGTGAAAGTCCAATCAAAGGATTTCAGAGGGGAAGGATGAGTGGATTCGGTAAGAGCCACTCACAAGTGATTTGCCGACCCAGTCGTATTCATAGTCAAAGACATAGCCGTTCCTGTCGAACAGATCAGTGAAGAGCTTCCTCAAGTAGTCATAATCAGGCTTCTCAAAGAAGTCCAGCCTCCTCACATAGCGCAGGTAGGTGGCCATCTCTTCTGTAGCAAAAGAGAACATATAATTAAATTACTAATCTGGTTGAATGATGAAGAAATTAACCCTTGTGCATCCCTTTAAAAAAAAAAGTCAAAACTGCCAGAAAGTCATATATTAATATTATTTTCCACTTTCATGAGTTAAATCTTTTAACCATCTTCAGTCCTGATCATCACTACCAAATGCACATTGATGCATTGCATCAAACACTAGTGCTCCATGCACGTGAACCGCGGATCAATTGCAAAGTTTAACCATAATAATAGTGAGAAACACATTTTTAGCCTACTGTTGCGGTTACTTAATCTCTCTCTCTCTCCCCTTCTCTCTCTCTCTCATGGTCAATAAACGTCATTTATAGGAAATTTTACTTAATTCTTGAGTTAAAAAAAGCCGAAATTATGTATAATTTAGGCTAATATTAAAGGAAGGATAATCACAGACTGATATATGTCAACGTTCAGTCAGGACACTGTTTCGATACATTTTAATTTATTTTTCAAATGCTAAAAAAATTTAACAAAACACCCCAAATTCAATGAAAGTAGAGATCCGATCTTCTACTGTACTTGTGAAGCGCGTTGTATGGATGGAATCATCCATCCGTGTTATTTTTGGGTAATTAAAATTAGGTAGTTAAAAAGAAACCCATATTTCTGATATAGACATTTAGAAAACGGGTCAAATTTGACCCATAGACAACACAAGGGTTAAATGCCTGAAACAGACTTTAGAGACAACAGAAGCATCGCTGCATGTCCCACCCGTTAACACTAACGGTACACTCTCTCCGGCAGCAGCTAACGTTGATGTTAGCCTAACGTTACCGTTAGCTACTAGCTGGATTAAACACGGTTAAAATGCTGACAGACTAAACGGTGTAAAAGTGTGTCTGTATTTCACTGTAGAGGATTCCAACACCGGGACGTAGAACAGCCTGCTGCTAAGGCTGTGAGATAAAAGACAATGGCTGTTGTCGGAAAAACAACACAGACGTGAATGTTGCGTTTACTTGAAACTGGTAAACCTCGTTTAAAGTTATTGTAAAATAAAATTTTCTCATCTGTTTTTGTGATTTAACAGCAATTTACTGGTGAAAGAAGTTATTGATATTGTGGTTACATTTTTAATTAATCATTTAAATTGCCCCCTTTTTTGTGCCGATCCGAAAATGTATCCGATCCCTGATCCGAACCGTGAGTTTTGTGATCCGTTGCACCCCTAGTACTTGCCCCATAGGGCTTACACGACAAAATGGCTCAATCTGGTGGAAAATAGCAAAAACAACCACTTTGAGGCCAGGGCTCTAGATTGAAAGTCTGATATAATAGAATGCATAATTTTATGGTGTAATGGCCATGGGATAAAAAAAATTAGATTTTAATGGGTTTTCCACAAGTGATGCACAAGGGTTAAATAACACAGTAAACAAAAGCAAAATGGTTGGTTCTACTGACCAGGGAAGCTTTCACAAAGCACTTCAATAGGTGTCGCTCGTTTGGTGTCTCCAATTTTCTGATACCTCTCCTTCAAAGTGTCCGCCTAGAAGGGAAAAATAAATATTACACTTAAAATGTGAGCAAATACAAAGCTGCGGGCGGTGTAAACGAATAGGTGTATTATTCAAATGTGTTACATATTAGGCACCTGAGTTGAAGTCAGATGCAAATTCTCTGGGAAGTCATTCTGAATTCTTGAGCCATAACAGATATGGACAGCACTGAGATGCTTGTGTTGGTGAAAATCGGCTTTGTCACCCCAGTCACCAGAAACATGGAAACATCTGTTCAGTACAATCCCAGACAATTTTTGCCACAGGCTATGGCACGGACCCAAAAAGGGACCTGTAGCATTATGATGTTTAAACCGACTACGTGAACATCGGTACTTGTCGCAACAATAAAATGTTGTTCATATCAGGGGGTTGTGTGGTCAGTTCATAATGTCCCCTGAATGTTTCTCCAAATACCACAGAACAATTCTTATATTTGAAAAGGTGTATTCTTGTGGGAAATCTCCTTGGGGACACATGATGGATAAGTCTTGTATGCCATGATATTATGGTATACTTGCGTAACACAGTGTCAATCTATAGACATTAAGACCCATTGTGGGTAACAGATCAAGGCAGCAACATAATCAAAGCCCTGGAACCATATAGGAGACTTTCTCGTCTCGATCACCTAAATAATAGGGCTTGACAAGGTCTGCATGCTGACGCACTGGCCGACAACGCGCCACAAATAGGAGAGACCATATCTGCTGCTAAAAGACTCGTTAGATATCTGAAACAATCTGGCCTAGTTGCGCAATTATCGAAGACAGTGCTACAGATGGGGGAGACACGATTTAGCACAGTTTACCTCACACTTAAGTCAGTGCAGGACATATACCCAGAGCTACCGGGAAAAGCTGGAGAGGCATAGCTTTCTCCCCACCCAATTAGGCTAATAAATTAAAAAAACACAAATGCTTGATCAAGGGCCTGGCCCGGCCCGAGGATAGTGGCTGGAAATATCGGTCAAGTTCAGGCTCAGACAGGGAATCTAAACTCTACTTCACACAACAATGACCCTGCAGGATTGTATACCATTATACTCTATTTGGTCACTTCACTCCTTCATTGTATTTTGATACTAACGGTCATGTTGTGTTGGTGAGAACCTGTTTTGGCCCAAGCCACCAGACATCCCCCACATTCATACATCCATCACATTCATCTACCACGAGCTTCCTCCCACATAGCAAATGTTCAGATGAAGTGTCGGGTCTTTTCTATGTACACCTTTGATTTTGACGCCTGTAAAAAGCCCTCAAACTGCAGCTATAACCTGCCGTCCAGGCACGTCATCACACCAGTGTTTCTTAGTGCTGTAAGCTCTTCCTCAGTAAACTGTTCAAATGCAAAGCAAGTGTGGAGGTGGATTTTTTTGTTGCATGTGACTGTTTATACAGCAACACAAATGCAAATGCAGGGAATAGCCCACATTTACGGGGACAGTCTTTTCTAGTCACGGACTGTTAGATTTGATTGTGAGCACTTAACTTGAACATGAAAAACAGAAACGCAGGTGGTGTGTGGCCCAAATGTAAACAGCAATTTACGACAAATTACTTTATAAAAAGGAAGAGAATATTAGCAATTGTTTAGGATGTCAGAGCAGATACTTTTCTTTACTGTAGATTTGTACTAAAACCCAGTTTTAAAGAATTTAAAAAGGAGTTGAGAACTCTAGTCTGTGGGTTTGGGTGACCAGCTGTACACTTTGGTGGGATAGTGAGATATAAAAAAAAAAAAAAAAAAAAAAGGCTGCAAATACATGGAATTGATGATATATAGCAGTTTGTTGGCAAGTGGTTATGGTATAAGTGTGATAACACTAACAGTCTACCTTATGTTGGGTGGTTAACCAACGATAATCACTACATAAGCAAAATAAAAATATTTTTAAGTGACCACAGAAAACAAACAAAAAAAAGGTCAAAAGATGTCCTGACAGAGAAAATAACAGACTTGGCATAGGGAACACCACTTTGCTTCACGTTGCCTCTGCCGTGTCATTTATACGCAAGTGCCTCAGCATTGTGCATTATTCCAACACAGATTATATCAAGTTTGTATTAAACAACATGAAATAAAACAATCATGGAAGACTCAATAGTTTCTGTGTCTGAGTGACAATACAAATGGATCAGTGGGGAGACCTTGTAATGTCACCAGTGTGAGAGGATGACGTCGTAAACACCAGGCTCTCTGTGTCCCTAAATCATGTGGATGGGTGTGAAAGATATACTGTACTGACAAGCCCAGCAGGAAAAGGTATATCTCTATGCCAAGCATTAGGAGGATTACAGGAGTCTGACAAACAAATGGATGGTGTCAAACAATACGCTACAGTACCTTTAGGCCCTGCCAGGGAAGGCTACCTCGGAGGAAGTACATGAACATGTGACCCAGCGCCTCCAAATCATCTCTTCTGCTTTGCTCTGGAAGAGACAGAATGAGACAAAAATTAAGTTACTTGTGAGAAAGAAATTCATTTCATAACCAGCTGGCAATGTTAACAGGCAACTGATCAGTAGGAAATACAGCATAATTATGCAGGAGTTCAAATTAACAATGTACAGTGTAAAAGGGCATAATTAAGCAGTGGAGGGGGGGGGGAAATCCTGTGCCACGGAGAGCCAACAGTCTGCAGGTTCTCTCTCACTGATTAGCACTGTGACAAGTAGACAGGAAGAACTAATCAATGAAATCAACTCCTGAAGTGATTGGTTAGACTTTAAACACACAGACTGTTGACTCTCCATGGCACATGATTAGCCGCCACTGCCACAGAGTAAAAAAAGCAATTCTGGAATTAAGAAACAACAAAAAAAACTGTGTAGAATCAGCTGTAAAAAAGAAAAAATCTGTTTTTGTTTTTACAATGCTCTGTACATGTCCGTGAATTATTTGTACACAATACAGTTAGCAGTCTCCATTAAACTTAATGTAAATGCAAGCAAAGCTTGTCTATGCAAATCTAAAAGGCTTATCAAACTCCAGCCCTGCTCTATAGACTTTCTTACCCTTTCCCAAGTGTGTGTTGATGCTCATGTAGCGTGCCGTCCCAGTCAGACTCTTGTGCTCCCGGTAGGGGATGTGTTTTTTGGTCTCTGGGTCTATGTACTCTTTGGCCAGACCAAAGTCAATAATGTGGATGGTGTGTTGCCTCTTGCTTCCTGGCCGCCCAACCAGAAAGTTTTCTGGCTTCACGTCTCTGTATATCAGACTCTTGGTGTGGACATACTCCATCCGTGTTATCTAGACGTGCAATAAACAGATCAAATTTAAATCACTCAATTTTCCAGACAGTTTTCAAACAGGAAGGTAATGTATTCGGAGTACTGAAGACAGACACTTTCAGTAAACATCATAATTTTATTACATTATTACTTTCAGTTAAAGTTGAAAATATCTTTGATGACTACCAAATTCAAATATTTATCCCAAACTATGGTAGTGTCAACAATGCTACAATACTTTGCATGCAGCACCTTGGCATTCCCTCAACTATAAGTATATAATAATGTCAAAGTTGCCCTATAATTTCTGTAAAGCTTAAAATCACTAAAGATAGCTTATCTAAATATCCGCCTGCTGCACTCCTCCTCAAAGACCTTACCAGCTGTATGGCTATCATGAGGACGGTCTTGAGGGAGAAGGTGCGGTCACAGAGATCAAACAGGTCCTCTAGACTGGGCCCGAGCAGCTCCAGCACCATGGCGTTGTATTTCCCACAAGGACCAAAGTAGTACACCTGAGGGATTCCCTCTGTGGAAACACAAAGTGTGTGGACTTTTGTAATAATAATAATAATAATAATAATAATAATAATAATAACAACAACAACAACAACAACAACATATTTTCTTTAACCCTTGTGTTGTCTTCCCATCAACCTTGAAAAAAAAACATCTTTAAAATTAACTGGAATTACAGTTCAAGTGTACACCTTTTTTCGACGTTTTTGACGTTTGTTTTGCTTTTTCCAACATTTTAAATTGTTAAATTTTTCTTCTACACATTTTCAGCGCTTATTTCTACGTCCCATATTTTCTGATCTAAAACAAAAATTGAAAATGGGTCAATTTGACCCAAAGTAAACACAGGGGTTAATTGGCACACAAAAAAAAGCACCAGAAACTACTCAACTACTGGGTCGCTCAGAGATAAGGGTGCAGAGGTCTATAAACTGAAATTGCACTGATATTTCTAATGTGTTTTCATTTTAACAACTGTTAAAATAAAGTTGAGTTTACAACACTGCAGAGTATTGACGTGGCAACATGAATAAGCTGCCGAGGTCATTAGAACGTTGTGACATAAAAAGGTGGTTGTGATCCTGCCTCTTCGGTCATCTCTGCATCAAATGAACCACAAACAAACGTCACTGGCATTGCCATGTTAAGGATTTAAAACTTTGTATTTTCATAGTGAGAAGACGTTACAAGTGCCGTGAAAGGTGCTTTATGCGCTGAACTGAATCATCACCCTGATGTGTTGATAAGAAAGTGTGGGAGAAGACTCCTCAGACACTACAGCAGCAATGACAAACTGCACTTCAGTTGGCTTCCCTCAACAGGTTTGTCAGAAACAGGCTACAGTAGTTTATTTTCCTCTGAAGTAGGATTAAAGGGAAAGGTGTCTAAAAGAAACACCAGTGACACTGTGGAGCACCCTGTCAACAACTGTAAATAGCCTTTGCTACTAGAAACCACCACACCCATTTTGTGGTAATGTGTATGACTCCTGAGGAATGTTGATGGATCAACACAGCAGTTTGTATGTGCTATCTTCATGTATATGTTCAATGTTTTGACAGAGGGAAAACTGGGGCATGGCAAAACACTACAGTATGTCCCTCTGTTGGAACAATACTGCGAGTATGTGTTTCTGAAAAGAAAAAAAAAAAAAAAAAAAAAAAAAAAGTGATGATCTGATGGACATTTTTTTGCCTGAGAATCCATTGACCTTAATCCACTGACAGAAAAGTTGTAGCCTGTCTGCACTTCTCCCACGATCAAAATCACCAGTTACCAAGTTAACAGTCATCGCTACCGGGTTAGTCCTTTTCGAGTTGGTTCTGTCACATGGAAGCCGTACCAAGATCTTTGAACTACGCTGTGGAGCCAAATACCTAGTATCTATATTCCAGCCATCTGCCTGAAAGCTCACTAATCATCAGACACCACATCAGTGCTGCTACAAAAAGGGGTTAGAGCAGCACTGTGATAGTGACACAGACCTAAAAAGAATCCACGAGATTAAGATTTGGCAAACATTTGTACTGTACTCGTCTGTAAAATAAATAAATAAATAAAATGTATGACAGAGACAAACTAAAGACCATCTTGCGATGGGATCACACCAGACACGATGCCAAATCAGCCCAGGGGTGTAAAGTGAGGGCAACTTAGCCTTCATTTTAATCTCAACTACACACCTGTAAAGTTACGTGACTGCATCTTGTATAGTTGTGATGCCATCGCAGTGACAGAATCAAAGTACTCAAACTTCCCGTGGAGTAGGTGTCTCCAAGACCACATTTTGCCATGATAACACACACACACACACAAGTTGCGAATGCGAAATGGAGTTTACAGTCGGATTTTCCCAATTTACCCTTCCACATCAGTCCAACAAGACACACTGCGCATACACGGACACACACACGGACGGACACACACGGGCAGACACACACACCTGTCTACGCTTTAGTCTCTAGGATTTTCCTGGTAATAAAGCCCATGACAGATGAAGCAGTGACAAGAGATCACTTGGAGGGCTGACTCATCCAAGCTTGGCCCAAATCTAGAGGGCATTCAAAGCACAGTCATCACAAGCTGAAAAGCACACAGTGTATTTTAATCTTATACTGGCGAATGTGAGCAAATATATAATATAATAATGTTTTACAGCAACTGTAAGAACCAATCTTGAAACGGCTGGTGAGAAAGCCAAAAGCCCATTTGGGGTGATTTCTGTCTACTAATGTAACTTACACTATATATTGTGAAATAACTTAAATTTAACCATAACAACATAACAAAAGAAAGAACGACGAGTTCCGACATATACTTAGACTGCTTTTATCCTATAGACCTTCAACCCAACGAGGCTACTCAAAGAAGCGTTACCCGTGGTAAACACTTCATTACTAGATATGATCAATATGTCCTTATTAACAGGTTATGTACCGCAGTCATTTAAAATTGCTGTGATAAAACCTCTTCTGAAAAAACCCACCCTAGATCCTGAGGTCTTAGCAAACTATAGACCTATATCTAACCTTCCCTTTCTATCCAAGATCCTTGAGAAGGTGGTTGCTAATCAGTTATGTGATTTTCTACATAGCAACAGTCTATTTGATGATTTTCAATCAGGATTTAGAAAGAATCATAGCACGGAGACGGCACTGGTGAAAATTACTAACGACCTTCTAACTTCTGCAGACAAAGGACTTGTCTCCATTCTTGTTCTACTAGATCTTAGTGCTGCATTTGACACTATTGACCATACCATCCTGTTACAGAGACTGGAACACTTAGTTGGCATTAAAGGAATCGCACTAAGCTGGTTTAAGTCCTATTTCTCTGAACGATCCCAATTTGTTAATGTTAATGATAAACCCTCCAAGCATGCTGAAGTTAGCCATGGCGTTCCTCAAGGCTCAGTGCTTGGACCAATTCTATTTTCCTTATATATGCTTCCTCTAGGTAATATTATTAGGAAACACTCAATTAACTATCACTGTTACGCAGACAATACCCAATTATATCTGTCAATTAAGCCAGATGAAAGTGGTCAGTTAGCAAGACTTCAAACGTGTATTGAGGATATAAAATCCTGGATGACCCACAATTTCCTGATGTTAAACTCAGACAAAACTGAAGTTATTGTGATAGGACCAACGCACCGCCAAACTTCGTTTTGGAAAGATATAGTTACTCTGGATGGTATTACCCTGGCCTCCAGCACTGCTGTCAGAAATCTAGGAGTTATTTTTGATCAGGATATATCCTTCAACGCCCACTTAAAACAAACCTCAAGAATAGCCTTTTTCCATCTTCGTAACATTGCCAAAATTAGGAATATCCTGTCTCAAAACGATGCTGAAAAACTAGTCCATGCATTTGTTACTTCTAGACTAGATTACTGCAATTCCTTATTATCAGGTTGCCCAAATAAGTCCCCTAAGACTCCCCAACTGATCCAGAATGCTGCAGCACGTGTTCTGACGAGAACTAAGTGAAGAGATCATATTTCTCCTGTATTAGCTTCTCTGCATTGGCTTCCAGTGAAATCTAGGATCGAATTTAAAATCCTCCTCTTGACTTACAAAGCTCTAAATGGTCAAGCACCATCATACTTAGAAGAGCTCATAGTACCTTATTGTCCCACTAGAGCACTGCGCTCCCGGAATGCGGGGCTACTTATGGTTCCTAGAGTCTCTGGAAGTAGACTGGGGGCCAGGGCCTTCAGCTATCAGGCTCCAGTATTGTGGAACCAGCTCCCAGTCTGGGTTCGAGGAGCAGACACCGTCACCACATTTAAGAGTAAACTGAAAACTCTTCTCTTTGATAAAGCTTATAGTTAAGGAGTGAGGAGTTGCAGCGTCCGCCTAACCCGGCCCACCTGCTTCTCCTCGTAGTCATCAGTTTTATATACTGTATAATTAGTAATCTAGCGAGAGTAGAGGGAGGCAGGCCAGTACAGCCCGATCCGGTTGGGGAGAGTTCTAGCCCGACCAGGCACCTCTCTTTAACCTGCCTCTCTTAAGTTATGCTATTACAATTCTAGACTGCCGGGGAGGCTGTTCCTCCCTAAGACACACTGAGCTGCTCTCTCATCTCTACTTGTTACTTTTGTATGCATCCTGTCCCAGAAATGCTTGTTACTAATCTAGCTCTGGGGAGTTTACTCCCCGGAGTCCTTATGTTTCTTCTTCGCAGAGCTATGCTCTGCGATTCTCTGCATTTCCCGGCCGCATCCTGCTGCGTCCTGCTGCATCCGCAGCATCCACCTGTGCTCTGCAGTGCCACGTTACATCCCGCAACGCCCTGCTGTGATGCTCCTATACACAGAGTAGTCAGGATCCGATATAGGAGACTGCACTACTCAGTATGACACGATGTGCCCTGCTATGACATGAACTTCCACGATAACCTTCGAAGTCACTGTGACTTCTATTGTGACTATTATCCCCACTGTTCATCACGCCCCCAACCGGCCCATCAGACACCGCCTACCAAGAGTCTGGGTCTGCCGAGGTTTCTTCCTAAAAGGGAGTTTTTTCTTGCCACTGTCGCAATAGCCACTGCTAATGCTTGCTCTTGAGGGAATTACTGTAATTGTTGGGGTTTTGGAATTTATAGAGTGTGGTCTAGACCTACTCTATCTGTAAAGTGTCTCGAGATAACTTTTGTTATGATTTGATACTATAAATAAAATTGAATTGAATTATGGGATATGCTCTGGCTTTCATTGCAAGCCAATGTCAGAGGTGCTCTGACCCCCGCTGTATTTACAATTTGAGACAATCCGACCTATTGTATCTGAAGGCAGGCGACACAGAAAGAGGGGAGGGTGCATAATGGCAGCTGAAGAAAATGTTGCCCTACAATGAAATATAAAAAGAAAGGGCTGGACAAGAGCGGAGAGGACAGGGAATGTGTATTAAAGATTTAGATAATGGCGTGCACTGAGAGAAGAGGAGGAGAAGAAGTGAATTCCATTAGGCCCAGTGCTCTGAAGATGTTCTCATAAGGCTGAAATGTGATCAGTACTTGGGCATGCACAGACTGAGCCTGGCGCTACAAATGCAACGCAGCTATTATTATATTTCTTCTGTTATACACTATAGCACATTTATCTCTATGGTATAGCTTTTGATGAGTTGTTAAAATAATAATTATATTAATAATAATGTTATCAATTTAAACTATGATAGTCCAACAGCCGTCAACATGCAAACTGATTTGTATCTATAAAATGATCCACATGACATGCATAAGAATCCACAATTTACATGAAATAATATCAACGTAGACCCTGTGTCACTGACACATCATATTGTGAACTCAAAATCCTTGATGGGGCTCATGAATATTCACAGGCATGCTGATAATAACCATCACTGAAAAATGTTCAAGAGGAAACCTCCCTATATGTGACACTAATTACAGTAACATCTATGCAATCATGTATTCATGATTGGACAAGCTAAATCGGCCTGTGAAATACAGTTAAATGACAGTTGGTGCATAAAAACTGCACAACATCTCTGCAGCCATTCTCTTGACAACTGTGGTAAAGGGATTAAGAAAGAAGCCACAAACTCTTACGCCGCCTTCACACTGGCAGTTGAAATCAGCTACGTAATACGCAATACGCCCCCAGCGGATGTCGTACTATACCGTTGAAAAGCTTCGGAAGCGATTTACAAAAATGGCAGAACAACTAGAAGGACTGATAAGTGTCTGAATGTCCGATTGCCTCTGACCTCTCTTATACAGCTATAAATAGAAAGGCTGCTGCGTGGAGTAAAGTTGCCCAGGACATTGACAGGTCACGTCAGTTAAATGTGATATAGCGGTATAATGTCAATAGTTAGACGTCTGTTGCTAGCTAACCAATTAGCATTAGCAGGTTTGTTTATCAGTACCATAGCAACGCTAACTTCCGTCGGATAGGAACCGTCCGTAGCTTTTCGCAAGAGTTCAATTTTTTGAACGCATCCGGATGACCAACTGACACGATTTGTTTCGCACCACAGTCGTTCAAACCTATTCGCATGCGGTCTGCGAATCTCCATAGGAAATGAATGACTTCCGGTCATTTCGAAGCCGTATCGGAGAGGATTTCAACTGCCAGTGTGAAGGCGGCGTTAGGTTGTCTAGAACAGGACTTGCTTTAGTATCACCATCACATTTTAGCAATGCTGTCATTACTAACAAGAGCAACTGAAATGCCAGGTCTATTCTCAACTTTCACAAACAAAATGTAAACTGGAAGGCAGGAATCCCAACTGCTGGGATCTGTTCAGGACAAGAGAGATTTAACATGTTCAGATAAGCTCCTCCTGGGTATTAGCACTGAGTTGTCCATGCAGTGACATATTTGAGGCTATTGGGTTGTGCAGGACTAAGAGTTGAAAATATAAGTAGATTTAATCTATCGCCTTGACTCCTCCCATGATAGACAGAGCCTTTCTGTCATATCATCATGGAGTAGCCAGTCTTCATCTCTGCTCAATTGTGTGGTTATATTGTAGCTCAATGTTAAGATGTCTTAGCCAATGGACAATGTCTAACCTTAACACAGGATAAATATATTACAAATCAGCATTTAGCTGAATCCATTGTCAGTTGATTTTTGACCATTTAAAGTGTTTTATTTTGGCAACTTAATATTCTGTCTCCTGTTCCAAGTATCATGTGAGTAGTTAAGGACTTAAAAACATGGTGGGAGGGAATTTAACATTCATCATTAATTATGTCACTGATTTCCACACACTCATTGTCTGCCAGTCACACTTTATGTGACACGTCACCACCTGTTGAATCTGAATTTTTGTTGCAAGATCTCACCAGCTATTTCAGCCTAAATAAATTGGTCTGACGGGAAATGCAATAGCTCTATACATGTCTCTGTTTTTGAAAGATAAAAACACCATATAATAGACGCCACAGGTCAATGTGAAACAATTAGTACTATATGAAGATTACTATACAGGACATGCAAAAAAAACATTTACCTCTATGGATTCACTGTGTAATAAAAAACTGTGTAGGGATGTTTTTCTTTTTGTAAATACATCATAATCCTAATCTAGGCTCTGCTCCTGAATAGGTCATTCAGAATATTTTACCATGGGCCCGCCGATTTTAGTGAAATTCAGAAAGTGAGGGGAGTCAGGTCAATCTTGTACATAATGGTGACTTGCAGTCTACATCTGTAAAAAGGTGTGCAATAGCAATCATAACCGAAACCATAAACATAATAGTGTAATAATGTTCAGTATGCATTTGGAAATGGAATCACATTATCCTACCTGTATATCGCCTGTCTGTAGTTGTGTGTAAGGGCTAGGAATATTTTTACATGTTGCACAACCCCAGAATTCCATCAATAAGAGTAAGGCAGAAGGCCAGCAGTGGTCTCAATGGAAGAGATGGTCAGGATGTGTTTAAATGCACCACAGACAATAACCAAACTGCTAAATGGCACGGGAGACAATTACAGTTACTGTTGAGTTCATGCATTTGTGGGGATGCATTGCCTAAGATTTGCTCACAGATCAGAATGACGGATTGAAATAAGAACAACCATAAAGAAAAACAAACAGGGCACACCCTGTTAGCAATGCACGTTCAAGAGTTTCCCTGCAATCTGCAGGCAGCACACAGTCAATCAGGGAGGCAGAGGACACACCATAATGGCCTGACTGCTTGTAGAGGGCCATCTATAAATAGTCAAGGACTGCCCTAATGCCCCACCTCCTTATCAACAGTAGAAGGCTTTTGCTCTGGCACAAGGAGCCAGAAAGCTGGCACGTGTCACTGAATTAGACCACGATGCACACACTGGGAGGATCACTGCAACGAGAGGAACCGGCCACTTGCAATAGTCTTCGAAACAAAAACTTGTCTGATATACAGACCTTAAAGAGGGAGTACACACTAAATTATTTTATTTGTTGGCACTTTACAGATAACCACATAGGTTCTTGTTGGCATATGATGTAAATACAGATGATATTTCCAACAAAATTCAAAACTGTAAAAAAAAAAAAAAAACCTCCTCTCAAAATGATCTTGTATGCGTCTGCTTGGATTTGAAAATTTGGTTCAGCTAAATACTCTGGCCCCTCATAATCATGATGAAATAGGAAAGACTCCAAGGTCTACTACATATGTTGACGCCCATCCTCCGTCTGGCTTAGCAGTTGCTGTGCCAAGTATATAAAGCAGAACACTGGCTAACCATAGCCCCAGTTTTTGCTTGTCACACATAGCTGCTGGTTGGGCTAGCATTAGCTAGCCTGGGTGGAAAAAAAACGTTCATTAACAAGATTTATTCCTCTGCAGTGGCAGTAAACACAACATATAGGCCCGTTGAAAAAATATACTATATTCAGAGCTTAATAAGACATTTAGGGCCTACAAACATTGACGTTAACCACATGGCCCAGCTAAAACACAGGTACCCACATGGAAATTCTCTCAAAAAAGGGCCGTAAACATGCTTCTAATGACTGTCAAGGCTAGAGTTGGACTGATTTCTGGTTTCACCGATCCAATCTATGAGGCTAAACCTCCATTTGTCACCAAGTCCCCTTCTGGCAAATTAAAAATTAGCTAACATTATCAACCTGTGCTGAGCACTAAAATCCAACTTGTGTTGCAAGCAGTGTTGGGCAGTAGCATTAATAGTATAAACTACTTTTACGTTTTCTGAATCAAATAGCTTGTCAGTAGCCTAAGCTAGCTCTTTTATTGATCAAGTGGTGTGGTAGTGTCCACGCAGGCTAACATACATTTCCACGAGCATTCTGAAGGTCAAGCACGGAGCTTTCTGCTGCAGTGTGAAATAAAACTGCTGAGTATTACTGCTAAACAGACGTGAATCGTTACGTGGATGTATAAAAAATAGCTTTGATGTAGTAAACTACTATTGCCATGTTGATATAGCTAATAGCTTGCTTCATTTATTTAGGGGCTAACGTTAGCTTCAGTGTAGTGAATCTTTATTTACTGTTGAACAACTGGTAATGTTAGCTTAGCTCACAAAGTTTCCAATGGCTTGCTAAACACTGGTAATAAGCAATATGACAATGTGGTTAACATAAAGTTTGTATATAAAGGAGCTAACTAACTGCCGAGCCGAGGAGCGCTGTGAAGGAGATTACATTTCAGTAGCGGTGGGAGTATGGGTGAGAGAGGAAACGGCTGAACGGTGCACGCTGTTTGCAGGGCTGCCAACTCTCAAGCATTGGCCGTGAGACATACGCATTTGATTGGTTTCACACGCCACACCCCCGATTTCTCATGCTGAAGTGTCAACCCGGTTGGTCAAATAACTGAAAGAGGAGTTTATCTTGATCTACCCGTTGACCCACTCGTGATCGACTAATTATGCTTTCAGGTGAGGGGGTTCAGGAGCGCTCCCTGTCTGTGGAATTTGCAAAATGTTGCAAATGTGAGAACATTTCTTCACAAGCCATCCCAGGCACATTTCCCCAGCTTCAGATATGCTTTGAGTATTAGGCTACAGACCTGTCCGTCACTTTGTGTCCACTCTCTCTGTAAAAATAGAGGTGAGCAGCGCGGCTGGTGTAGCAACTTCAGTTAATTTTAATGGACTCGCTCTGCTGTGGGCAGTGACGTGTTGCATCCGTGCTCTACCTCTGATGAAGAGCAGCGTAGCCTACATCCACCTCTAAACTTTGTCAGAGACCAGAGCCCCAAATGGGCCTCTGTGTCTGTCAGACGGTCTGAATGAGATACTACCATATCAGCAGAGCAATAACATGCACAGCAGACTATATTACAACTCTCCAAATTATGGAGAACAGATGGGAGGAGTTACATTTTGAATGTGCACAAAGTTGTAAACATGGGCAGAAATCTGATGAAACACATCTAAGCTATTGAAGTCCAGGGGTTTATAAATGAATTAAAATTATGTATGATTCACATGAATTTACTTCCCCAACAAAAGACGTAAAAGAGGAGGGAAGAGTAAATTACGCCTACATGTGTGTTGACTCAGCAGAGATAACATTAAATTAGAAAAAGTTGATCTACTAGAGAACAGTTTAAAGTAATACAAGAATGCCTGAGGGCCTTATTTTTCTATATTTTCAATTGTTTCCAGCATAAATTGATGTAGAAATAGGTGCATACAAATTCGGTGTTTAATGCTCAAAATTATAGCCTATGTCTCCTCACAAAATCTGGAAACAAAACCTATGCCATGTAACTGTAAATAATTCATTAAATGTTTCATAAAATGAACAAATAGTCTTTTCCCCCAAAAAATTACATACAGTAAGTGGGGCACGGAGGACGAGGGCCAAACATTACTGGGCCTTGGCACAAAACAAGTTTGAGAAAGGCTGTGATATAACATGCACAAAATGAGCCATGCTGTGTCTTTTGTCTTGCTGTTGGTATTTTTCAGTCTATTTTCTGCTGTACCTTGTGGTGGGCCTTGATTGAATAATTAATTTCCCTCACTGCTTAATCTAATGAGGTTTGGTCTTTGGCCACCAGTCCCCCTGGTGTCCAAACATTTTTTTATTTCTATTTATTTAGTTTTAAAGGATTAGAATGTATGTAAATCAGTGGTTCTAATTCTTTAGAATTTCAGTCGTCCTAGTAGATCCCTTTGGTTGACCAATGTTAATTTAACTTTGGGTCCCTGGTCCCTACACTGAGAACCACTGGTGTGTGTGTGTGTGTGTGTGTGTGTGTGTGTGTGTGTGTGTGTGTGTGTGTGTGTGTGTGTGTGTGTGTGGTAGTAGTAAAGAGAGAGAATGGGAGAAGGAAGTTTGTGAGGTGGACCTGGACCACATACCCAAATCTTCTCAGCTGTTGCTACTGTCATATTCATGTGGCACATTCTGTTTGGCACATTGTATGGGTCACTTCTTATATCATAAGGTAATACAATGTGTTATCAAGTGATTACTGATTGACAGTAATGTAAAATCTAAATGCCCTAATACCTGTTGATACTACAACAACGCAAAGTTTGCACATATCATGTAAGACTCGATTTTTCCATTTCTTTGCACAAAACTCTCCAGAAAGTCCCATTTAATGTTTTTTTTTTTTTTTTTTTAATCCGGGGGCATAGCCCCCCGGACTCCCCTAGGGAGAGGCCCCCCACATAACAAATCACAATTTAAACCCTGACAGTAATGATGCTGAATGAGCCAAAGAAATTTGCTTTGTACGCAGCAAAATTTGGGTTCGCCCCATCAAATCTCACTCCAAGGTTTTGGGAAAAGATGGCAGCTCTGTGTTTGTTTGACGTTTCTAGAAAGTTCATGGTTTTGAGTGACGAGATATGTGGCAGTTAGTCTCAAAGAAAACTAAAAAGTCAGGTACAAAGTCATGGCTTAGAAGTGCATTACCACCGCCATGTGATCTGGAATCTACACTCTTAATATGGGCTCTCTTAGAGCTGTAAGTACGGCCCGAAAAGGCCCAAGCCCGACAGAGTTCGGCCCGAGCCCGACCCGTACATTTTGATTGACAGCTTTTTAAAAGCCCGAACCCGTTTACAGCCCAACTGTAAAGGTCGTCTATCAGCATCATTAGAGTGTCGGACACGCGCTTCGCACCGCGTAAAAGGGAGAGAAAGAAAAAAAGAGACTGCGCCGCACGCACACAGCTCCTCTGTCTTTCGTAAAAAATTAGTCATTTATACATTTTTTAACATCATTTATTCATGACTAACGGAGGCTATAGGCCACTTGGAAGTTGGAACATAGAAATTAATTAAGTCCTCCAGAGACCAGCCTCCGTTTCACCTCCTCAGGATCGATTTTCACGCTAATTGAAACGCATCACCTGACCGCTCACATACCATGCAGCCCGAAGCGCAAGCCCGAGAAAAATAATAGAAATTAAGCCCGAACCCGACCCAATCCGTTGGGTCCCGTCGGGTCCCGTCGGGTTCGGGCAAAGATCTTCAGCTCTAGGCTCTCTCACCTGTCTCACTCGGTGTGAAACTTAGTGGTAAAATTCGGTATACCGGTCCAGTCCGGTATTTGGCTTGATATCTAACCGGTTTGAACAATTTTACACCGGCTCCCTGTCTTTCCAGTGGAGAAATGGAGGGTCTGACAGTAGCTTCTTATGGCTGGTTAGCTCTGACTACCAGCTCTACGTCGCTGTCCATTCTACACTGAGCAGTGGTCAGTCAGTCTCTCCTTTGTCCCCTGACCCTCCTCTTCACACACTACAGAGCCACAAAGACACATCTCCTACAGCCTTTGCTCCTTTACTTTTCCCTAGCATTTTTTAAATATGCTGTGAAGGATGGTTATGGCAGAATTTGTGAGTAAATACCCTTTAAATAGACTAAGTTAGCCTACATTAGGCTAAATTATGTAATAAAATGTAAATTGGGATTTGGTACTTGCACTTACTCAATTATAGAAAGCACTTGATCTGAGAGACAAAAAAAGAACTAATGGGACACGCACGTGTGGGACACTACACAGACCTCTTGTCTGTACCTTTTGCTCTTTACCAAGTAGTGGGGACATGTTTGCATATGGTGTCTGAATTAAACCAAAACAAATCAAATCAACACATGCATCTTCTACACAAACTTATACAAACATGACAGGTGAGCATTCCCAAAAAACAGCCAGCTGGGTAGTGATGTGAAAAAAGTCCCAGTCCCTCCCAACCATCTGACTCTGCCTTCTCTCTCACACTCTAAAACTAACTGACCTGCCAGAAAAGATCAAAGAGCTGCTGCCTTGGAGCCACAGCTATGCATCATAGCACATTAACATGTTCTGGGGCATGCTGTAGAAGAGGAAATACTGGGTATTGTAGAGGTGGGATAAGAAAAGAGGAAGCAGGTTTTCATAGCATCCATTGGCTCCCACAGATGTGGAAAGATTAATAAACGCACGCCTGAAAATTAGCCTCAAGTAGAATGGAAGCCATTGGAGTTTTGTTCATGTGTTTGTTTCCTGATGCTACATGTCCACTTTTGAAAATGCATCCTTTCCTCTCCATTTTTGCCTTGTATCCACACCACACTGGAAATTTTCACATTAAAAAGGCTGTTTTCTTTCTGAATAGATGCTGTACGTATATCTGAGGTCTCGCATTGCAGTGCAGAGAAAAAAAACTAAGCCAGTCCAAGAGGCATAATAGTAAGATATGATCACATTTGTTGTATTACAGTATATAATCCTCGATGTAAACAAATTGTCTTACACAAGCTAAATACCAGTGGCATGGCATAAAAACAGATCCACTCAGCCAAGTAAAATCAACAGAGTGTCACCATTTTTAGGGATTAAATCTTTGTCTCTATTCCATTTGTTAACATGCTCTCATAAAAGGCATCCATTTCCATGCTGCCATTATTCTCGATTACCAACTCTGGTACGCTGAACCTGTCGTCCTCAGATGAGAGACTACTGCTAACTGCCAGCCAATTTAACTAAAAATCATTGTGATAATAATTATATTGCCTTATTTAATATCTCAAACACAAAACGTGACCTGAATACACGTGAGTGGAAGCCATTTTCACACCCCTGAGGTGCACGTCTGTTTTTGAATATAAAATCTGAGTTTCCTCTTCCTGCCCAATGACGTGTGAAAATGTCACATTTAACTCATCATTATGGTGCTGTCTATCAGAAACTAATAATCTACAAACTGCAATCTCTCTTACCTGAATTTCCCAACTGTTTGTAAAATCTATACTCCAAATGGAGCTGAGGCGCCCTGGACTTTATAGGTTCCTGAAAGAGAAGAGAGAAAAAAGAAAGTTTGAATATTTTATAGATCACAAATTTGTCAAACAATGTCAATATTCTTTATCTACGATGACACGTTGGTGGTTTGGCTCAGTTAACCCTGCAGGTGACTACTATTCTCAAATTGGGAAAACAGAGCATTGTGTATTTGTAAAGCTCATCTGGAAAGTAATGGAAAGTAGTTATGACAACCTTGCATACAACATGATTATTTTGGCCTGCTATTAACTTAAATACGTACAATACAATGTTGTTTCTGTGTTATTTCCATGCCTAATATAACTTAAATGAAGTCTCGGGTCAGACTTGTGGGATGTGAGAGGATAAAGAGCATTTCCAGCTGGTGAACAGCAGGCTTTTGTGATGACATGTCTGATAATCAACCCACTGGGACATAGTGTTTATTATATCGCTAGCTCCAGCTTTACAACCTAAAATGTAATCTGATTATCCCCACTGTTATGATATGAGGGCATTATAGACAAACATGAAGAGGATAGAACAAACACACACCCAACTTAATTCCTTTCCTTAATCTTCAACACAGCCTGTGCAAAAGCCTTGTCCATAGTAGCAGTATGCAGTCCCCCTTTTAACACACTGCCAACCAATGCTTACATGCGTCCAAAGATGTACATTGTGCAGTTTGTCAAATTTATAGGATAAGCTCTGGCATGCCAAACAATATGAAAAAGCCATACATAAGATCTACTTCTATTGTAAGTCAGTAAAATAGAAATGTTGGGGATGTTTGTATCCTTAAACCTGTGGGACAATTAGTTATATAAGATACAGAATAAACATGGAGAGTAAAGCTTATTCTGTGTTTTAACCTTACTAATCTACAAACTAGGGATGCACGACTGAAAATGTCACGATTCACTATTGATTTTTAGGCTCAAGATTCGATTCAAAATCGATTTGATTAAAAAACTATTCTCGATTAAAAAAAACGATTCACAGTATGTAAATGTAGTTACTTTTCCCATGTGATTGCAGTAGACATACAATAATAAAAAAAAAAAGCATTGATTTTTGGAATCCTCTGAATCAATTTTGAATCGCTAGAGCTTGAATCGCGATACGAATGTGAATTGATTTTTTTGCACACCCCTAATACATACACATTCATGAAAATGCCTAAACATGTATTTGGCCTAGACACTTCTCAAGATGTGCTTGAAGTGAGATTTAATCTTAAAAGTTGTTTCCCATGTGTGTCTAATTCTAAAGCACTTACATTTTTTTAATTATGTAAACTAAAAGCTGTTAAGCTCCCACATTCACTCCATTAGGCCTTTGTTAAATCAGGAGCATTTTCTCTACTGGTGACCTGCTAGCACGTAGGAGTGTACACACAAAGTAGGAGCTGTGTTCAACACAAAAAAATAAATAAATAAAAGTACTTCCTTTTTCCATCCATTTGTGATGGCCGTTCTCAGTCCAATCTGAGGTGTTCTGTGGATTCACTTCAAGGTTCAATCAAAAGACTGTTTGGTTTATTATTAAACCAACCTCGCTTGACTGTGTATTAAAATATCCCCAGAACAGACTGCTTATTTAATAATATGTCACACTTATAAAAGGGTTACCTCGGATATTCCTCAATTTTGTCTCTACCTGCCTTCTACAAAACAATATCTGATTAATTAAAATAGTTAAATAACATAAAGAAAGGACCGAAATAGTCTCTAAATCTGTTTTCAACTGGCCATGTTCAGTTTTGGCCCGCCTGCTGCCATTTTCTGGAGCTGGAGCTGGAGTCACATGGTGTATGTGTTGTTGAGATTTCCATTCCAACCCCCTCTGTTTCAAGTAGGTGGGTCTGTGTCAATGTAATCAAACACCTGCTAGGCTAATGATAATGACCAGTTTTGTATGTTTGGAAGTCTTCTGATGGAGGGAGCTGCAATTGCAGGCAGGGAAAAGGCAAAGGCTAGCAAGAGACATCATCTTATATTTTTTCAAACATCTAAACTAAGATTTTGCAGTGAACCTAATGCTTCATGTGGCTGTTGTGGCCAACAGTAAAGCAGCCCCAGATTTTATGCATCTTGAGTGTCTTTGTGGTCGTCCCACCACATCTTTTCCGTTATTCTCTGTAACGTGTTTCAACACTTCACAATACATACATTTTAATGTGAATGCAGTGGTAGGCATTTACTGAGGAAGTGTAAACAGTATCAGCGAGGTTCAGTTACATTACCAAAGGGTGATTCAATTAAGTTTTTCTGATTTACCTGATGAAGGTCTGAGACCGAAACGTTGTATTTTTCTTCTAAATAAATTATTGCTTGCGTAATGGTCAATGTGCAGGATTTTCTCTAAAGAATTAAGTTTTTCTAAAATAAGCTTTTAAAAACACTGATAGAAGTGAATCAATGAACTATAAAAGAGAGAAGATCATAAAACAATGGGGTATGAGGTTATATCTTATGAACGACAAACATCTGGCAAACACTGCAGAACTATGTAGTTTTACAGTTTGGTTTTGGTTTGCAAGCAAGCCAGAGAAGTCAGCAGCCACTGGGCATGCCGTAGGATAGAAACTGATAGTGGAAGACAGGAGGGAATACAAAGGAGTGGAATCCTGTGGCAGGAAGACAAGTGACTAGCCTGGGAGGCGGAGCGAGGAATTGCTGTAGCGTCTTCCACCTCTGACATGAACATGGACAATGAGCACATCTCGCACAAGTCAGGCCGTACCAGCGAGGAGAGGGAAAGAAAATATAAAATATATAAATAATGAGGCAAAAACAGATGGCACCAAACCACAGGACCCGTTAAAACAGCTTACAATAGGAAACCGGGGCTTATGGCAGCTTTACGTACTTAAGAGACATCTCTATTCCTAGCAGATGGGCTTAGCTATGGCTGTGTAAATGACCAGGGCCAAGGTGCAAATGTCTGATGTAACATCTTTGCATATGATGATTTTTCACAGCTCCTTCCCATACCAAACAATCTTTGATCTGCTCCCTGTGCCGACGTGCTCCCTGGACATGCACCCACAGAAGCATTTTTGTAAAAAGGTAATGTACTGAGGGGTTTATTTCTCCCAAACATGTATCCAAAATCAGCTACACCCTTCACCTCATCCCCTTTGGTATTTGTATAAAAGAAAACATGTTGCCTTCTACAATTAATGATGCAATATTAGTTTTCAGATGACTTAACAATTCACTTTTAACTTCATCTTGTTTGATTTGTAATACTTGACTCAAGTTTTGGTTAGCCTGTGTGGTGTCATGCAGAGAGCAGCTTTTTGCCAAGTGTGTTGGCCTGTGTCCAGGGCAGCTGACCCGCAGGCCAGAAGGGCCCTTCCCTGTCTGACCTGCTGCTACAGTAACCTCTCCACCTCAGCTGTTCCAAACTGCAGCCGTGTGCGTTTCTGTGTATCTGGGTTTAATGTATCTCAAACCAAATTGTATCTGCATGAGACCAGGAGAAAAATTAGAGATCAATAAAAAATTGGAATGGAGAACCTATTTTCAAGACCACAATTATTTACAAAAATCTAGGTAGTGCCATTAGACTAGCCACTAGGCTTGGGCCGGTGTAAACCTTTTCAAACTGGTTTGGTATACCGAATTTTACCACTAGTCAGTCCCTCCAGGATTTCGCGATGTCGCCAATTCAACCAATCACCGTGACTTTGGTGCAACTCGCAATTTTTACCAATCACCGCAACTTTTCTGCAAATTTGACCAATAACTGGTGTTTCCAGTGACTTCCACCAATCCCAGCAGTCCCACGTGCCACCGCCCTGACACACTGTACAATGTAACGATTTTTCACTCTAAAGCCAGCGGCTGCCGTTTCAACCTTGTCGGCTGTCCGCAGAGGGCGGGGCTGCTGCTCATACAGTTCCCCCCGCTACTGACGCTACAGTAAACTAAGCTTCACTACACTGAAGCTAACGTTAGCCCCCAAGTAAATGAGTCAAGCTATAAGCTACGTCAACATGGCAATAGTAGTGTACTACATCGGATCTATTTTTTATACATCCATTAACGATTCACGTCCGTGATTGGCAGTAGCACATCAGTTATATTCAGCAGTTTTATTTCAGACTGCAGCAGAAAGCTCTGTGTTTGAGCTTCAGAATGCTCTGGGAAATGTACGTTAGATTTGACACTACCACACCACTTGATCAATAAAACCTGAACCACGACAGCCAATCAGATGCCACAGTTTCTGGCTTCTCAGTCAAATTTTGTCGGAGATTGCAGGGACGATGGACTTGAGCATATAAATAGTGGTAACTGACATACTAGCTGATACTCACAGCTAAAAAGCTTACAGAATGGTCAATATAAGCACTACCAGCACATACTGCCCTAGTAGGATCAAATCCTGTAATTACAACAGCCTGGGGATGGTTGTGAGATGAAATGTTACATGCTATTTCAAGGATCCCTCTTAGAGTAAACAATTTGAATCTTATACAAAAATATGATTATGTCATGACGGATTAGGTGGTGGTTCCTGTATTTCGACCTGCGGTAGCCTCCATACTTGTCTGGATAGAGCAAGCCATCAGCCCCACATAAAGTCCTCTTCCTGGGATTAACCAACTCTGCATATGATGTCATCTGGGCTAAATCTGATCTCTGCTCCAACACAGCTGAGGAAGATCAGAATTGACCTCTGTGACTGGATGAGTAATGACCATCAAAAGGAAGAGGAGAAAAAAGAAAACTATCAATGATAGACCATTCAGAATAACATTAAAGGGTAGCAAATAACAGACATGTAACAACAGTCAACAACCGCCTCAACACTACGCTACAAATCTAGTATCTGTT
This sequence comes from Perca flavescens, assembly GCF_004354835.1. NCBI lineage: Eukaryota > Metazoa > Chordata > Actinopteri > Perciformes > Percidae > Perca > Perca flavescens. The sequence goes on from NC_041339.1 coordinate 26,165,279, forward strand.
TAAAAGAAATTTTAAAGAAATAATGCTTATTTTACTATTGTTTCACAGTGATTACATTCTAAAAAATACATTACCATCACACACTCAACAGATGATTTTTGTGAAGACAGATGGTCTTTTCTCCTCCTCTGCATTTTATTAACTGCAGCAATAAACAAGGAAGTAGGCAACACGAGTATTGATTTATGACCATTATAGGATAGACAGAGAACATTTCTCTTTGTTTAATATCATTAAAAGTAAAGTTTTGCTGTCCGCTTCCCGACTCATTTTAACAGAGAAAGAGAGTGGTTTGCCGGAGACAGCGGCACAGCTAACTGCATGCTGCAGACGTGTGTGTGTGTGTGTGTGTGTGTGTGTGTGTGTGTGTGTGTGTGTCTCGGCCAAGATAGAGAGAGGGAGAGCGGCGGTACTCTCTCAGGCAGCTTTTTTCTTCCGCTATCGTTCTGCAAAAGTAAACTCAGAAGTCAACTTTGGAGAACGAGCGGGGGATTTTCTATGCTAATTTCAAGGCTGCTGCTCTGCACTCGTGTACTGATATCTCAAGACACTTTTTACCTCAACGAGAAATCTCGTCACATTTAATCTCGCGAGATCTCGTCATACCTCTAATGATCAACAGTCATGTTTCCATCTAACTGTCAAGCGAATTTTAAGCTAACTTTTAAAATGTCGCAAACTGGTTTAGAGCGAACAAACTAGACTACGCAAAGTGTAGTTTCGTCACAAGTTGAGACAAACCGGCGTGCTAAATCAAAGAGTTTAGAAGCTAAGTTCTTTGGCTAAATGGAGAGAGGTAGCGTTGGACAAGTTGGCCACCTGTGCAGAATACAGGGTTGAGCCAGAGACATTTGGTGTCAGCGAGACAACCGTTCACCGCTGTGTATAGGATTCAAGCTGTTGAACCAATTTGTCAATTTACCCGACGTGGCTGACGCACAGGCTATAGCGCACCACAACTCCACTACGTACCTTGTGCCACAAGTGTACGGAGAACTGAATGGGACCCATATCCCGATCCTTCCCCCATCCGATGGATACCGGGACTATAGTCATGCGAGTTACACGTTCACTACGTCACAACTTATTCGGCAAAGTTGTTTCCATCTCCCATCTCTCTCATGCGCATTAACTCTGCCTCGAAAAAGGTAAAAACCACCTCAGGCAAGCGTAAAAACTTGTTTGCGAATTTGAGGAAGTTTTTTCGAATTTGGCCGTTTCCATCAACATTTTCTAATGCATACATCAAAAATGCGCATAAAAATGTTGATGGAAACATATTGAAAAACATGAGTACTGTGATCATAAAAATTTATTTTGCTGTAGATTTCACTCGTTTTAAGGATGTTGAACATTTTCAACTACGTTTAAAAAGATAAAACAATTAGTCAATCAGCAGAAACAAAATCAACTCTCTAGACTAAACGATTAAATCAATTGATCAAGAAAAAAAAGAATTGCATTTTAAAAGCGTATGATACAGTACAGACAGCTGTGATGTAATGTAACATACCTAAACATCTGTGTTGTGTATCATCTGTAAAGCCAGCGTGACATTCAACATGTGCATATGTATGCCATATTCAGGGGAACAGACCCAGCATAATGCATAAAGCCCAAAATAGACCCTGACCTTTGCCTGACACCCAGTAAACCATTTCACCATATGCAACTGGTAATGTGACTCCCCTCATCTTGGCTCAAATGTCAACATAGTGCATCTTAACAGCCTTTGTATGGGTATTAATGATACTAGCTGCTAACTGTAACACTACAAGAAATGAAGAAGATTGCAGTGTGTGTGGAGTGTGTGGTGTGTGTGTTTCTCTATTCATGCGTTCTTTGTGATCAGAGGTGTCTATGGTTGGGAGGTGGTGTTAAGGAGCAAGTGGTATCAGAGAGCAACAGCTGGCCTGTGTCCAGCACTTCTCCTGTTTCAGCTCAGATTTAACACACCCAGGTGGAGCCATCAGCTGCCTCCCAAAATCCAGAGCGATAATCTGGCACTGCTTGAAATCAGCCAGAATTAAACATCAATTGTATGTTCTCCACAATTTGACTGGAGTGGGGTTACAGTGGCTTTTGGCCTAGATTTATTGCATGTGCCAATTGAGAATTATCATCATGATTTAAGCCAGATGATTAAAGGTCCCATGACATGGTGCTCTTTGGATGATTTTATATAGACCTTAGTGGTCCCCTAATACTGTATCTGAAGTCTCTTTCCAGATATTCAGCCTTGGTGCAAAATTACAGCCACTAGAGCCAGTCCCACAATGAGCTTTCCTTAGTATGTGCCATTTCTGTGTCTGTAGCTATTGAGGAGGAGAGAGGGGGGGCAAGATGGAGGGTGGGGGTGTGGCCTTGACCAACTGCCACTTTGCTCGTTTGAAAGCCATGATGTCTCTCTCTCATGGATGGGCTTAATTTTCTGGGCGGGCAAAGCAGAGAAAGGGGAGGTAACCTTGCTCCTCATGACCTCATAAGGAACAAGATTCCAGATCGGCCCATCTGAGCTTTCATTTTCTCAAAGGCAGAGCAGGATACCCAGGGCTCGGTTTACACCTATCACCATTTATAGCCACTGGGGGACCATAAGCAGGTTGGGGGATATTAATGTTAAAAAAACCTCATAAAGTGAAATTTTCATGCCATATGTTTCTACTTCACATGGGCTGTGGGAGAGGAGTGGTACAGCTAAATGAACGGAGAGATAGCATCCGGACAATTAATGGTGTATCATGTTATCTCATGGTCAACACTAAAGATAGCTTCCACAGGAGTTCAAGTACAATGTCTAGTATCATTATCAGGCCTTAGGTGCATCTAAGAGAGCTGCCATGTACTTCTCAAATGATTGTATTTTGATGTTTATTGACCTTTGTATTGGAAATAGGCATTGACTTGTGAAGTTAGAAAAGTCTGTCAATTTCAAATATCCGCTTTCAATACTTTTCCCTTTGCTTCCATGACAACATCACACACAAAAATCTATAGCGGCCATCTTTAATGCTGCAGTGAAATTAGCAGGCTTAAAAATTCTGTTAAATTGGGCTGGCTCTTTAGCAGCAGTTTAATAGTAAGAGGAAGGCAAACACAGCACACAATGTTGCCAGTGATCTACAGTCAGGGGAAGTTCCACTCATGTAAACCCAAGAGGCTAGTCTCCTTTGTCATTTAATAGAGGAGCTAGGCGTGGCATTAAGTACAATGTGTTGCATTGTGTACTTCCTCATTTGTTAAACTTTGAGCCTGTACCGAATAGAAAGGAGATTTCTTTTTGTCAGAAGCTAACATTAGCGCTCTCTCCCATTCCTCCGCCTTTGACTCCCCGCTGCAGGAGACGTATTCCCACGACACGCTGTATTCACTTCACTGTTTCAAACATTTTCCAGTTATGTTTTTCCATGCATGCCGCTCAAAACCAACATGAAAAAACGTAGTTATGTACCCTCAGCATTTAGTTTTCTTTCTTAACTGTATGTAAAATTAGCTGCGACGTTATTCTAAAATGTGATCCGAGATGCACTTTGCAAAATGTATCTGGAAATGTTCTTTAGCTATGTGTGATATCTGTAAAGCTGAACGGACTCGCAGTAGTAAAACTGATTTTATTCTGATCCAAAAGACTCTTTCTATAAGAGAAAGGCCACTGTATCCTGGAGATTTTAAGACATGATGCTTATGAGAAACTGTTGATAAAAAGGAACTACACGCTGTATTCACTTAGGTAACTTTTTTCACTTAGGTACTTTTTTCAGCTGTTTCAGCATAATCTGTTCTCTTCTTCTACAGTTATGTTTCTGGCAGATTAGACACTTCCCAGTGGGCAGAACCACTTTGCGCGAGTCAAAAAAGTTATATTCCGATTAAATGCAGTTGGAATCTCTAATCAAAATGATTTCAATCAGGTTAAAGAAATATTGTCTATGCAACCGCAGCTAGTGTTACTTGGTGAAGCCCTTAAACAAGCAAAAATTAAAGATGGGTTGAAATGCAGCCCTGAGAGATCATCATCAGAAAATAGATACCAAGTTTCTGCTGATCACTGACTTCATAGAGCCATTAACTGCATTTTCAAGCAAATTGGAATTAGTCCAAAACTTGTTGCTCCACTAAAATCAAATCAAGGTACTATGTGTAATAAGTAGTGCTGTCAGTTAAACATGTTATTAAACCCATTTTAACGGCATCAATGTTTTTTCATCTGATGTGGATGCACCACCCGCAGTAATGGGGCCTTTTCACAGCAGAAATGTTTACATGTCATAGCAGGAAAAGAAAAGAAGTAATTACTACCATTAACGCTGGCTTTGCTCCTTTTATGTGATTCAGTGACCCATGTCAAAGTGGCAGCATGCAAAATAGTAGGGCCCTGGAACAGGTAAATGGCTATCCTTTTTAATATTATTAATTACACCTGTGGTTTTCCTCATACGACATGTCAAAATGTTTGATTTCAAATCTATTATGCTAAACTACAGACTCAACAACAAAATAAAGCATCCCTGTCCTATTCCTCATGGTCTGCGCCACATATCCTGTCAAACCCAAGCCATGCAGCAACATATTTAAATTTCTCACATGGTATGAAGCTGCTTTAATTCTAACCTCAAGCCGTGCTTTTGTCTCGCAAAGCAAACTCAAAAATAGACCTGAGGTCAATATGGCTTTCAGCTCTTTTCAAATTACCATCATCTGATTCTGGTTTGGTTATTTTGGCTCTAGTTTACGATTTCAATTATGATGAAGAAAGTTAAGACAGAACAGTGCAGTGTAGATTCATGGCAGTCACCATAATCACAATAAAACAAGTGTGAGAAACTGGTTGACTATTGCTATAGCCTTGAACATTACATATCATTTAGAAAACAAGAATACATTGTCAGCGTGACGGCTTAAAAAAAACATAAATGGAAAATGTGATGTGCTTTGGCATGAACCAGGATGTACACTTACAAGGTACAATTACACAACACTCACTGCTTTACAGGCACACACCCTACACCATATTCAAACTATTTTTTTCTGCAGTCACACAAAACTGCGCTTGTTGCTACTCTGAAGTCAGCAACATTTAGACTCTCCTGTGTAGGTTTTATGACGGATACTAAATCAACTTTAAAAGCAACAATGTATCTGTGTGAATGTACTGTGTTACTGCTGGCTACTGATTCATTAGAGGATTAGCTAGTTGACTGAAAGTAGAATTTGACATGCTGTTGACATCCAAGGATTTATTCATTTAGCCTGGCCAGCATGCTCTCTGGAGAGCCCGAGCAGGGTAGGGAATAACTTAAATTGTCAAAATGTCACCTTAATTCCAGCCAAACATGCTGATAGAGCTTTTGTGCCTTCACTGTTCTCTGACAACTGCCTCATGGCGGGCTGGTGTAAGCTGCTGAGCTAGACTGCAACAAGAGTTGCTTATCAAGCGTCACTGGGAGGCAGACAGGAGAGTTCAGTACAACACCTCAGATTTCCTTCAGAGTATTACGACTGTCCAGCACCGCAAGCGGCTTCGCTCACATAAACCACCTTACTCTTGTTCCTCTGCATCAGTGACTCAGCCACAGACTTTCACAGCCACACTTTCAATACAGCATATATGCACTACTCTTTTTTTTGTTTTGGCCTTTGGGAACATGTTGGAAAACATGTTATTTGCCAATCTACACATCCAGCACACAGCAATATTAGCATTTATTTGGACTCTGATATCTGGCAACCTGTAAGCCCTATATTCTCCCTATAGCTCTGTTTTGGTCTTCACTAAGTCAGTGGGTTTGTCATGGCTTTTTCTTTGAAAACAGCTACCTGCTGTAGCTGGAAATGGCACTGTCTGCAAAACCAATACAATGTGCTGCAGGATGCTAAACGTAGCGTAAAGCTGAGGGAAACAGCAGTCGAGTGATCATTTTGTGATTTGGCCAACAAATGGAATTAACAATAATTAGCTTCAGCTATAAAGTCCAAAGGCGAAAATACTCATTTCAGCCAGAGCCATCGAGTTTGCGGGCTTAAAATAACAAGTATCGACTTCATTTTCAAGTCATCTGTGCTTTGAACAAGCACTGGCAACATACGTAGGGTAAAACACTGTTCTCTAAGTATATGGCTAGCACACAATGCACAGTAGGTCTCTGTGTTTGTCTCCCTATATGGTCACTCTAATATCAACCCCCTCTCCCTGACCTAAGGGAGGCGCACTGTGCTGTACAATAAGTCCCAACAATATAACATTCACATATTACACTGCTCCCATGTTGCGCAGATATTACAGCCACTTGTCATAGTCAAAAGTGTGTCACCACAAATAGGCCTCCAACTGGTTGATTACTGATAATACCAGTTTTGCAAGCAGCTTGTCTGACAGGCACCTATCGGTCAATGGATGACAAACTACATGATAAGGGGCTATAATGAAATACAAGCTGTAAAGTTTGCAACTCCAACTGTTTGCAGAGTGCAGTGCACTGGTGGAAATTTCAGTGAAAACCAATTAAATTACATTTCTCAGCCCAAAGAATGTATTAGGTGGGTGTGTGCAAGTGCCCTGCACCCAAGGCTGACACAATGATGAGGTTAAGAGGAGGCTGACGACCTTGATAAGAAAGTATCCTGAAGATATTGGCAGAGAGAGAAAGCACTGCACCAAGATAGCAAAAGCATTCAAATAAAAATAGCACAACACAGTGATGTTTAAGGGGAAAAGAGGATTAGATGGTCATTTTCTCAGTGGACAGTTATGTCACCATATAAAAGTAGTGTATTGATGGGGCTGAAAACCCTTTAAATGAGCCTGATGTGTGCTAGTTTCTACAGTAAGCCGCAACAGAAAGCAGACATTAAATGCTGCTGCCTCCATCACACAGGCGTTTGTTAGTGTGAGAAAGCATCCAGCTGAACCAAAGACTGAACCACTGTGTGTCGACAAGGCCTGCTAACAAAGACTACCTTTCAGCACTGCGCAGTTTCCCCCTTCTCTCTTGCTTTTTGCAGCAGTATTCACAGCAGTTCCAGATCCACTGGTCTACCATACATCTTCATCTCTGCTGTCATGTGGTGGAGCAGGGTGACACTGGCATTCACCTTTGTCCCAGGTGCAGGCAGGCACCACCCACATGCGCAACTCTGCAAGTTGGTACACATGACACTCGGCACAAAAGGCACCAGCTAAACACTAAGTAATCACTATGTGCTGCCCTGCAAAGGCTGGGATCTACAATTCATCACGTTGCAAAAAAGGAGAGAGATTAAACTAGTTTTAACCAGTAAGATAACAAATCACACTTGTCACACTGCTATCTAAATAATGTTTCCTTATTAGTTTCCTGGCACACCAACATCACTTTTTATTCAACCAGTCCAAAGTAATAATTGACATGCATGCTTAGAGGTTTCATGAGACCAACTGTAGAAATCTACTGATTTTAATGTCAATGGAGTATAGTCTATTTTAAGTATGTATTAGAGCTGAAATGATCAGTTGTTGAATGCCAACTATTATGGTAATCTATTAATCTTTAAGTCACGTATGAAGCAAAAAGGCCAAACATTCTTTGGTACAAGCTTCTCAAATGTAAGCATTTGCTGCGCTTTTCTTTTTTAAATAACTAAAAACCACATGTCTTTGGACTGATCGGTTGAGCAAAACATCATCAGACTGCGCAAAACATCATCTTGAATTCAGGAAAAATTTGATGGGCATGTTTCACTATTTTCTGTCATTTATAGACTAAACAATTAGTCAATTACTGGAAATAATAATCTACAGATTGATGAATGTAAAAGAATATTAGTCGCAGTCCTAGTTCCTTTCAAACAAAATAATATTTGCACAGTTTAATAGTCACATAATTCAGAATCTTATCCACTTGAAATGTATTATATCAAACTGTACAATATACTTTATAAATAAACATCAATTAATAGAATTTCCCCACTCCTAGACTTTGCTAACAATTGTTTTAGATTATATCTATAAGTGAGCTGTTAACACTGAAGTGACTGTCAGACAATGGAGGAGAAACTACTCAGGTCAAGCATGTGCTCATAGATAACAGGGCTGTTATTTGTGTTAGTACATAAGGAAGAGCTCAGTAACAGCCTCTGACAAAACACAACTGGCCGTGCAGTGACATTCACTGGGTTACCCCAGGGAGCTTTGAGATCAGGGACAGACATAAACATGTGGACAGACAACTGTGCGAGAGTCTGGGTTAGCCCAATAATTGACAAGGGAGAAGCCCTCTCCATGTCAGGCGTTAACAACACCAGTGCATGGGCCAAAAACTACAATAAGAGTCCAATTTGTCTAGTTGGCGTTGAAAATAAGAGCCTAAAAGTGATAGCTATTGTGAGCATTAAAGGAAGCAGTTAGAGCCATCATTGTAGCGCCGAAAATACAACAAGAAACATGAATCACCATCTGAAATTAGTCCTCAAAATGAAATCCTAAATAAACCAGAGTCCTCACAATCAGGCCCTACTATTATTGTCAAGTTTGTTGACACGATTAGCATACTTCCTTCTCTCACTATTATACATTCAGATAAACGCTGGGTCCAGTGGGCCACAAGATCCATGGAGCAGTGTTATGGCCCTAATGCCAGATCCAGATATAGCTGGACACCATGGGGATAAAAATACCTAAACAGATGGGAGGGTTCACAGGCAAGGGAGGGAGAGGGAGCCAGCACAACTAGAGATGTCAGAGGAGAGGAGAACTGCAATTACAGCTGTTTGCTAACCTCTGCCTTCCATGTGGTTAGCAAAGCCTTTAGTGGATGCCCGTTCAGAGATAATGACCTCACTGGGAGATACGATGTGGTGGCGAGGACGCCAAGCCCACCCATCAGCTCCAGTATGACTACTTAACTGGAGTTTGAGTTAGGCCTCGCTAACAATAAGGCCATGTCAGAGAGAAAAAAAAATATCTGCCAGTGATCAAAAAGCTACAAGTGGCAACACATGTATAGCAAAGAAAAGCTGTGAAGAGGAAAGTGCGGAGGAAATGGTTGAGCAGTCACCGGCTGGCCTAGAATCTAACAATCAGAAAACAAACAGGCCTTGAAATTTCATGTGGTTTCTCACAGCCTGTCTAAATGCTATTCAACCAGTGGCTATGAAAAACAGGGTTCATGCTGACACAAAACAAAAAGTAAAATATTGACTGCTCATATGGTGTGAGCTTATCAAAAGGGAGTGCTTACAAGAATTGACTTTAACTCCACTGACTGAGGAAAGTGTAGTATCGGTAGATAGGAAGTTTGAAATTTTGGCTTTAACAATGTTTACAAAACTTCAAAAATGTCAGCCCAGAGGACAGCAAGTCAGGAACTAAAACATGTTATAGCTAAAACTTTACTGTTAGTTTGCCCTCTTTTTAAAATGCTGTAAGAGGGAATAGAGATGCCTCTCCTGTAAAAAAAAAAATTAATAAATAATCCCAGTCAAATATAGTTTAAGATATTATGCAGTCTAGTCATCTTCACTTCTTTAATCAACACAAGCAGAGAGTTGACTCATGAACAGTACAGGGGCCAAGCTGTGGGTAGAGGGGGAGGGGGAGGGGGACAGTTCCTATTTACTTCCTGTGTCTGACTTTCCTAGGTCAAAGAGTCAGCTGCACTGGGAGAGTAGCTGCACAATAAAATACACTTTTAACATAATTGAACTGCTAAAAAAATAATAATAAACAACAGATTTGCTGATATTGGAGATGTACCAGAACAGTGCGTTTCTACGTTACTTCACCAACCCTGAGGATGCACTTACCAATTTGATGGCCACATATTCGTTAGTATAGAGATTTTTCCCCAACCGCAGCTCTCCAAAGTTCCCGCAGCCAATTTTTTTACCCACACGGAAGTTTGGGCCAACCATAAGAACTCCAGAATTGGTCCCTGAACTCCGGCCCCCATGTCCAGTCCTGCTGCCTGCTGTCTTAGACATCTTTTTCCCTTCCTCTGTCTCTCCCTTGCCCCCTCTCTTATCAAAATCCATAAGCTTGTGATACCCTGGCCTCTCCACGGTTATTCTCCAGCCATGCAAACCATAGAAGCTCCAATAACAACAACAGACGACGCTTTAGGGAGGGGGAGGGAGACAAAATCTCATAGGACAGAGGAAAGGTGTTGCTGTTAAAATGTGCAATTGTTTAGAAGACACTTAAATGAGATGAAGTGCCCCTTGTGTCCATCAGGCAACTCTTCTGCTGAGTGCTTCCCTTTTTTCTTTGTGTTCCTTGTTAACCAGAGGGGCTCCTTTCTTGGGTTTTTCTTTAGTTTCAGTTTCAGAGTAGCATGTCCCTGCCTGAAGAAAAGGCAGGTTGTGCTAGGATGTGCCCACAGACGCACATACAATACTAGTCATAAAAAAGCACTCCGATCCCAGCTACTGCATCCACAAGGCCACTTGGGAACATCTCGTGGAGTGCCTCATTCCTTCTGGTCAGCCTTCAGTGACACAGTATACACTCTCCATGTTGCAGGGCCACAGCAGACAAGGCAACCCAGTCAGAGAAAACGGCAACGAGAGAGACAGGTAACCGATGGGTTTGATGTCAGCTGGATATCTGAAAAAGCAAAAACATACAGAAATTATTATTTTTTTCTATGTAGGCTGTAACAACACAGATCATCATCATCCCTTGTAAAATAAACTCAGCCATTACTGTTTAAATAATTAAAAATCAATCTGGGCAATATAACAATATTATATCGACATATGAGGCTACGTATTGTCCTAAATTTTGAATTCCTTGTGTAAATATTTTGTGAAAGCACCAATAGTCAACCCTACTATAATTGCCGGAATATCGACAGTGATGTAGGCTATTTTGTCAAAAATATTGTGATATTTGATTTTCTCCATATCGCCCAGCCCTATATATCAATCAATATAGGGAAAAATATTGGAAAAATCTATCTTTATCTGTTCTTATAACACTTTGTGGCCATGAAGACATTAACATTTTCAGAATAAAAACTTTAACCTTTTATTTGAAGATCAAATTATTTCTACTGTGGCTGTCCCTTAATACAGCTGAAATGAAATCTTGCTCCAGACCGGAGCAAGGGAAATTCAATAAAGCAATCGATATGAGCGGAAATATTCCACAGTGGACCTCAGGCATGAGAAAAAAAATCTCTTTTACAATTAAACCTATTTTTTGAAAACCCAAAACAGTGCCTTTCAGGGATTTTGTAGATCACAAAGTTGTATTCTCATAAACAAGACTAAACTATCTAAAATTGTTAGATTCTCATCTAATGTTAAGTTGCAGGCTCAATCCTCAACAGCTTTTGCAGATGTGTAAATCCTCATATAGTTTTGTGATATTTCTATTTAAAATTGTTAATTGTTTTTTAAATTTGTCATACCTGCGCAGGGACTACAGGTGGAAATTAGCAATTGTTGCTATAACCTGGCCCAAGACATATTCTCTTGTTTAACAAGTTTAATGTTTATTTGTGCATTGTCCCTGCTTCAAATAAATCAATTTCCATTCCATAAAATAAGAACAGTAAAAAAAAAAAAAAAAAAAGATCAGCATACTTCTGGTAACGCATATAAAACACAAATCTAAGAGGAGGTCAGGATTAAAAAAAAGCAAAAGTAAAAAAGTGACAAGATATAAAACTAAGCCATACATTATAATAGAAGCAATATCAGATACAAACGACGCCAATCACAACCATAATTTCGGTTTTCTTTGGCAGTGTAACTTGACCATCTCTGTGCAGCTTTTCTCTAACAATCACATGCAGACGTCTCTGTCCAGAACAGCCCTCCTAACTCCCCTATGTCCATGATCTAAGATGGTGGTGGTGCTGAAGAGAGCAGGTAATGCAGGCACTAGCGATGGGCAGCTACTCTTCCCTATGCAAAGGCACTTACATGGATCAATGACTGCTGTAATGCCTCATCTCATCACAACATTTGCATTATTGGGAACATATTATTGGAAGGATTTGGATATGGTCTAGTCTACAGCTAGCTCAGCTTATCTGACAGACTAAGAACTAATATAGCCTTTACAGGACTAAAATCCAATATTATCAGTATGTTGATGATTAGTGAGCATTGTTTTTTGTAAAAGATTTATTAAAATCACTCACACAGTGACAATCAATTATACAGAAAGTTTTTTCCACAAACAAATTGGAGAGGTGGCATTTTCTAGCTAGCTACTTAAGTCTGAAACGTTTTGAAGTCCATGTGTGAGTTAATAAACAATAACACAACCCATTAAAATCCTATGTCTGTACTCTGACTACTGCAGTCAGCACAAAGCACACATTTATAAGCCAGTCAATCATTACACTGTCATGTCTACCTTCCAGCATGGTGAGACTTACTGTAGGAAATAAGGAGAGACTAGCCTACCTGGTCACAAGATTTTGAAGTACAATAAACAAGATGGTTAAAAGCAAAGTCAAATGATCAGAACAACCACTGAAATGGCACACATCATTTGTCAAGGTGACCCAAAAAAAAAAAACACAAGTCCATGCTTTTAAAAACACAAGTATGACAGGGTGTGAAGACTAGAAAGGATAGAGATGTCCTTGGAAAACAACAAAGATCTAAATAACTTACTGGCTTAAGTAACTTTTTGGCCAACTTGGCCTACAAGTCTAGATTAGATGTCTCATTTCAGGAAGTGGTGTATTGCTTTTAATGTCAACGGTTTAAAATAGCAACCAAGTTGTTAACAAAATTGTGACTGAGTAGTCCCATACTCAAAGTCTTGATGGGGTACATCAAATACAGAGACAAAAAAACTGTATGATACATCGCAAAAAAAAAAAAACCTAGGTTCTAACGTCAGCTTGCTACAATAAACGTTGTAGTCGATACAGTTAGTATCGACAGTTAGTCGACACAATTTTCAAACGTCATAAATATGAATCCAATGACCAACAGAGAGACTCGAATCGACAATACCCGGACCAGATTGACACATTTTCCTTTCAATCAGCCAATACCTAGCTAGCTAAATTCGAATTTCTGAATCGGTATCAATAAGGGCAAAATGGTATTGGAACATCTCGATTTTTGATCTTATATTAATCAATGCTAGCTCATATCCAACTAGCTAGCTACCAAATAACGGTAGTGGCAGTTGTGATTTAGCAGTTAGTTCAAACTTAAATTCAAAGGGTCTTTATTGGCATAAAAGTTTCAATCACCAAGGTTGCCAAAGCATCAAAATACAATGTGTCCAAATATTCGGACAGTACACAACAAACAGCAAAATGAACATTAACACAAAATTAAGGTTTATTTATATTAATTATATTTAGGCCTATATCTTGTGTGGGGGGTTATGTGTAGCTGTGTGTGTGTGTTGTTGTTGTTTCAAAGTACCTGATGTAACGCTAGCTATATCTTTGATAGCACTACCTTTGTTTTAGCTTATGAGAAAAATAAAACTAAATATTACAAGTAAACCCCGTAGTTGAGTGTCTTCAGAAGGTTTACCATTACACTAGCGATAGCTGATTCGGCGGACAAGGCCAGATAACGTACTCAGGCTATCTTGGCGTTAGTTTGCAAGCTCAAGTTGGCTTGATATTGTTCAACCGCGGCCAGTTTGTTTCTGTTTAACCGTTTTTTGTGCGATACATAAAAACAGCACAAACGGCGATTAGTAGTATTAGAGTAGATGTTTATCTATACGCTGCAGCTAAATCGAAATGTCACATAGCAGTGGAAGCTAACCTAGCTAGCACCTACCAAAAACATCTTCCTCTTGGCCCAACGCCTGATATATAAAACAGCTAGCTAACGATGTAACGTCAGCTGATCTGTTAACAACACTGCACAATAAGAACACGAGCTGGCAAACCGTTAACGAACCAATGCAAATTGAACGACGCATAAAATATTCATTGATAGTCCCTGTGCTAACGTTACATTAACCTGGCTAGTTAGTGAATGCTTAGCTTATAACTGAGAAATAACAAGTGACGTTGTAACGTTAATTAGTTAATGTCACCGACTGGTTAAGATAAAAGGGGTCGTTGTTTCACCTAAGAGTGTGGTTTTTTGAGTTCAGATTCCAGCCATTATCCTGACCACTGCCGGGCAACTCCTTAATCCTGAACACACACGGCAGCCCCGGGATCTCTTACCGCTTAGCTCAATGGCTAGCTAGCCATTTAGCAAGCTAACTTAGCACACGAAACATTAGCAAAGACGATAATGTACGGCGAGACGGTGTCTTTAAAAACAACAGTTACGTATACGTTTCTGTCGCCAAATGAAAGCGTGTTACCTTTAAATTTCAGCTACCGAAAGGGAATCGAAGTCATGGTTCTTCGTTTGTGGGTGTCTTTCTCATTTCGTTTCTGTTGCCCTCAAGTTGCTATGATTTTGCTGTTGTCTCTTTAAGCCTCCCTCAGCTGCCGATACCCAGGGACAGCTTCATGGGCTCATGCTCACAACGCTGTGATACGCTGAAAAACTCACGTAACTGGTTTGGAGAATAAAGCAGACCATCAGGCGTGCGTTAAGTAGAGCTGCTCCAAATACATCCATGCTCCAAATTGGTCGATTTAGTTGACACATTGAGGTGTGAAGACATTCAAATATCTACAACCTGGTAAACAAGTATATTGTGTATATATATATATATATATATATATATATATATATATATATATACTTTTTTTTTTCCCCACAGCTGTATCAAAAGTGTGACCACTGTCAATATTTTGAATTAACAGAGGTGGAAGAAATACTCAGTTGTCATTTTGTATATAACCACAGTGTAGAAATACTCTGTTACAAGTAAAAGCCATCCATTCAAAATTGTACTTAAGTAAAAGTATAAAAGTATTGGCATAAATAACTAAAGTAAATATGCAGTATAGCCCATTTCTGAATAATGTAATATTATAGGTTTCTAATAAATGTGCACATCACTTTAATGTTGAAGCTGGTAAAGGTGAGGCTTGTTTGAACTACTTGTGAATTTTCCCCCTGGACATCAATAAAGTTTTATCTTAATCCATAATATTACATCATAATGTATTTGTTCATTATATTTTGTAGTATTCATCTGAATCTTCAAAGCAACTAGTAACTAAAGTAATCGAATAAATGTAGTGAAGTAACCTACAATATTTGCCTCTGAATTATAGTGGCCTAAAAGTATAAAGTAGCATAAAATAGAAATATTCAAGTAAAGTACTTGAGTAAATGTACTTAGTTACTTTCCACCACTACATGTAAATGCAGAACGGCCTCTTGTCCCTGTTTTAGTTATAGGTCTAGTTCTGTGTTTGTACATTGAGAACAACGGAAAAACTGTCAAATTCCTTGTATGGGTTTCCATACTTGGTCAATTGATGCCGATACAATTCCACTCTTGATAAATGATCAAATTGAATCATCACCCAGCAGCATACCAAATAGTTTGCATTTTTTTCTTGACAGATATGCTTGAATGAGTACCAATAATATAATTTATTATTCTTGCAGTCTTGTAAATGTGTCCCAAAAAAACATTTTAATTAAGTGAAACCCACTTTACTGGCAGTATGCTAAACCTCACAAGAACTAAAGGAAAAAAAGACTTCAGATACAAATCATTTTATTTTCCATTTCTATGTTGCTGTGCCTAATTACAATAAGGGACTTCACTCACGTGTTTACCATCATTATTACTGTGTAGCTCCTTGGCAGTGTTGCCAGCTAAATTGTTGAAGGAGACAACAATATCTTTAAATGTGGTGTTTACACTGCTTGTGATGGATTAAACAACAGCCTCCTTCAAGCAAACTCACACCACTGGCAACCTGTAGGATGTTAATGAGAGCAGACCCAAATTAGACTTGAAAGTATATGACAGTTCATCTTTACATTCCTTTAGACAGACAGGCATTTAATAAAGCTATAATAAAAATTCATATTATGTCTGTCATCGGGTTTACAGAAACAAGGCAATAAGTGCTTCTCCACCTTGTTTTTTTTCCAACACAGGGTTGCTTCAGGTGTATCTGAGTCAACAAGGAGCAGAGATTTCAGACTGTAGGTGTACAGGTCTACAGTTACAGCCCCGGGTGAGGGTGAGGCACAGCTTTCGGGAACAAGCAGTCTAAAGGGAGAGCCTACAGTTTTTAGTAACTGACGATGGATGAACCCCCAGGGCGGAGCTGTGCTGCTGTATGATGGGCCAGAAAACCGGGGGAAAGGCGAACTCGGCGGACAGCACTCCTACAGCCGGTTGGTGAGGCTGGTGGCTGTAGCGCTCCCCCGCAATGAAGGGGAAAAGTGGAGGAGAGTGAAGGCGGAGGGGGCACCGTGAAACATCAGAGTCTGAAGGAGCGAGAGGTGGGCAAACATCCTTTGTTTCATCCACATGAGGAGGAGGAGGAGGAGGAGGAGGAGGAGGAGGAGGAGGAGGAGGACAGCAATGAAGAGGAGGGATGTTTCTGTCAACATGTGATGTGGTGATGTCCTGTTCGTCTTTGGCCCTGACTTCCTCCTGTCCCATGGTGCTGCGATGTGGTGCCTCCTCCAGACAGTGGTCTCTTGAGAGTGGGGAGCATCTCTGACCTTTACGAAACTTTGCCCTCCTGTTCTTGAACCACACCTGGACGAGAGAGAGTAAAACAGCAAAGGTCAGTTTATCTTTATAGTACCAGTGTATAGTACCAAGTGCTTTACAACATTTATACTTTAAAACGAAAGCAACATTAAAGGTGCACTATGAGTTCCTGCATGGTTTCAGCGTGATTTCATTTTTGTCTCAAATCGTAGGCATCTCTCCTTGATCCGCTAGCTGCCTGCCCCCTGAATCCACTGTGAAACAGCCCGGTCTCGGGAGACAACACAGGGGTCGCAAACGTCAAACAAACACTAGGGGCACAGGCTGTGCACCAAAATACAACAAACCACTCCTGCCTATCACCGACAAGATGGTTGGGGGATGGGGTGGGGGTTAGTGACAGTTAAGGTGCTGACACACTAAGCGTGGATTTCCACCAGATGCGGAACGGCTGCGGAATGGCTCCGAAACGGCGGCGGAGTCATTAGGTTTCCATTAAAGTCAATGTGTGTATTTCCACTGGTTGCATAACGGCTGCATTCCAACTGCGTCCCAGCTCCGGCGGTCCGCAGCCCTCCGCACCGGACACCGGAGGGCTCCGCGGCAATTCAGCACACGGCAGATAGTGTGGGACAGGAAATCGAGCACAGAAACAAAATAAACATCCGGTTCATTTTCAAAATAAAATACACCGTGCTCGCGGCGGATCATATTTCCCTGCACTACACCTTGAAAACACAGCACAGAGTTGTTTCCCCTCTACTCCTCTGGATGGAAACTAACTGTTGTTGGTTTTGTGGTTCTATTCTACGTGAATTTGCGACGTATTATTCGCGACAAATCCGGACCTGGTGGGTATTGAAGGAGACAGTGGAGCATGCAGCAGACACGCAGTGGAGCCGGTCCGCAGCCGTCACGCATGCTGTGGAAATGAGGAGTAAGCCAACGGCCGACCGTTGACAGAAAAGCCAGTCTAGATGATCAGTCGCGTCCCCGAGGTCCAAAAAACTGCCTTGGAACACACTGAGGCGACACCGACTTGAGAAACGTAATATGTCTCCATAGCAGCAGGTGGCACTACTCTGTATTGTTGCCCAAGAAATGAAAACCGGCAGCTGATTGGACGAACGCATCACATGGGTTTGTTTTCTCTGGAAATTCAAAGCCAGACTGTCATGGCAGCCGTTCAGAATACGATCTCATATTGTACAAAAATAGTTCACCAAAATATGTTTCTGAAAACATTTTAAGCGAGAAATAGGCCATGCAGTTGCTGAATCTGTCTTCATTTCAGATCAACAAAGGTCAGTTTAAAAGATTTTCGTCAGATTTTGGGAGACTGTAGTCACGCTCATTCCGCTCGTCATTTCCGGGTGTTGCCCGGCCTCCGACTGAACATGTCAGGTCGGCCAAAATGAAGGCCGACAGTCCCCCAGACTGACCACGGCACGGGACACACCGAACAGATTTGAGTCACTGACCTCGCCAGACTGTCCAACGGCCAATTTTCGGCGCTGTGTGTCCACACCTTTAGTCAGTTAGTTATGACAGTTACAGAAACATGGGGGGAGGGGCGAGCTTGCTCTGTTTTGTTTGAAATTTACTTGGAACGTCAACAGAGTGACAATGCAGGAACTCTTGCTGCTCCTTTAAAAGACTGAATAAAAAATGTGAAGAAATTCAGAGACAATTAATAACGTGAAAAGGAAAGTGGAGACATAAAAACAAACGATATGCTTTTGTACAGATTCGTTTCTTTTACATGGGTGCCGATTTGATTTGTTTGCGATTTTTATTTATTGCATGGTTTGAAATCATGCATGGCACAGAAGGTTCCCCTGCACATGTCAAGGCCCGTCTTAAGTTTGCCAATGACCATTTGGATGATCCAGAGGAGTCATGGGAGAAAGTCATGTGGTCAGATGAGACCAAAATAGAACTTTTTGGTCATAATTCCACTATCCGTGTTTGGAGGAAGAAGAATGATGAGTACCATCCCAAGAACACCATCCCTACTGTGAAGCATGGGGGTGGTAGCATCATGCTTTGGGGGTGTTTTTCTGCACACGGGACAGGGCGACTGCACTGTATTAAGGAGAGGATGACCGGGGCCATGTATTGCGAGATTTTGGGGAACAACCTCCTTCCCTCAGTTAGAGCATTGTAGATGGGTTGAGGCTGGGTCTTCCAACATGACAATGACCCGAAGCACACAGCCAGGATAACCAAGGAGTGGCTCTGTAAGAAGCATATCAAGGTTCTGGCGTGGCCTAGCCAGTCTCCAGACCTAAACCCAATAGAGAATCTTTGGAGGGAGCTCAAACTCTGTTTCTCAGCAACAGCCCAGAAACCTGACTGATCTAGAGAAGATCTGTGTGGAGGAGTGGGCCAAACTCCCTCCTGCAGTGTGTGCAAACCTGGTGAAAAACTACAGGAAACGTTTGACCTCTGTACTTGCAAACAAAGGCTACTGTACCAAATATTAACATTGATTTTCTCAGGTGTTCAAATACTTATTTGCAGCTGAATCATACAAATAAATAGTTAAAAATTCATACATTGTGATTTCTGGATTTTTTTTTTTTTAGATTATGTCTCTCACAGTGTACATGCACCTACGATGACAATTTCAGACCCCTCCATGATTTCTAAGTGGGAGAACTTGCAAAATAGCAGGGTGTTCAAATACTTATTTTCCTCACTCTATATATTCTGGGTAAAAGAATCAATTTTAAAAATTGTCACAAAAAATCACAATACATACGATTTTCTTCCCACCCCTAATAGATAGATAGATAGATAGATAGATGTACTTTATTAATCCCAGGGAAATTGCAGCTGTGAAAACATAGGTTTAATTTTAACTAGAACCTGAGCTAAACCTTTACAAATCATTATGTGTTGGGTATTGAGTGTGCTCTCACCTGGATGCGAGCCTCAGGCAGGTTGATGCAGACAGCTAGCCTCTCTCTCATGCCAACATCTGGGTACTGAGTCTGCTGGAAGGCTTTCTCCAGAGCCTGCAGCTGTGACACGGTGAAGGCCGTTCGGCTGCGGCGCTGCTTCTGCTGGTTGCCGTACCGAGCCTCCAGGATAAGCTCTGGGCAGGACAGAGAGAGAAACAAAAAGTCATCACCAACATATAATCTGAGGTATACTCAGGTTCTCTTTAACTTACTGTAATAAGGAGCATCATAATGGACGTAATTTTCTATTTTCTCCCACATTTCAATGTTGTTTTTCTTTATATATACAGTGGTGGAAGATTATTATTTGAGTCAGAGTAGCAATACCACACACACAAATAGCCTACTCCATTACAAGTCCTGCATTTATATAATTTAACTAAGTTTTGTCTACAAAACATTAATGCGTAGCATTGCAATGTCAAAGCTGGTTGAGATGGAGCTCGTTTAAACTAAATTATGGCATTTCAATTCTTTCAATACAGCATATCTCATTTTTATTATCTTCATTTGCATAGCAACCAGTGGCGAAATAAGTACTCAGATCTGTTACTTAAGTAAAAGTAATGCTCATTTAAGCTTTTTTTTAAAGTCACTGTGTATCAGGCTAAGTTAAATACATGTTAGTCCTGGATAAGATAAATCATTTTAAACTTTAGACTAAACTGTGAGACTGAAGTTTCACAGTGAAGTGTTAGAGGACTAGGACCCACCTGCCAGTCTCTCAGCCACAGAGAGAGTGTGCGCTGCAGGGCCGGCTGCAGAGTAGACGTGGTACTGCTCCGCCATCTGGTGGTGCAGGTCGAACAGCATGGAGTTAACACCGTGGAGGGGATACACACCACCGCTGGACGGCCCGCGGAAATTCAAGGAGTTCATATTGAATCTAAGGAAACAGAAAGACTTATTTTACTGACTGAAGGGTGACTTTTTAATATGGAAAGCATTAAAGTAGGCCGATATCGAAGTAATTCTCAAACCTAGGATTGGTCTCTTAAACTTTTTAAGTACAATTATTAGCTGCTAAAAGTATTAGGTCAAGGGAGCAATTACTACAGAATGAACAGATAATCTGTTGTTATCTGATACTTAAATTGATAAATTGTTGGAATGAGAAGCCAACAAATAAAACACATGTACAACAGAATATGAGGGACTTACATTATGTCTCAATGCTCCCTAAAGTATTATAATTACTATTAATCTCCTTTTTCCCCTTTCTTGGCATGTTATTAGTCACTGTTCCGATTGTGAACTCTGTATTTTATAAATTAATTAAAATGTCTGTGTGAATTGGTAAAAAATGGGCGATTTAAAAATATGAAGAAAAAAAATATTATTATTAGATTTCTTACGAATTTGGTGACATTTCTGATCTTTTACTACAAATACTCCAATTTGATGACAATTTTGCATCTTATATCTATAAAAGCACTTCAAAAATCAGATGTCGTTGATATTCATCATACAATTTAAATACGCGAATCCTCTCCCCATTCTAGGATTTCTTCCGTGATAAAAAAATAAAATAAAAAAAATAAACGTCGTCAAATGTCCTCGGTAGTTTACCTGCAAAAACTGGAGCGTTAGATCCAGGTGCGCTTTTACGCACAGAAGTCTGAACCTGGTGAGCAGTGTAGTCCAGTATTTCCTAGTCCAGTTAGAGCCTTGAACCCTCGCACACCAGCGCTCTTTGTCGTGGCACGAAATCTAAATTCTCCGAAACCATTCTCACCCACGACTATTTAAGAAGCATTTACCCAGGCTCCCCTCAGCCATTAGCCAATAGAAAGAAAGGTATTAGCCGGGATTAGGTGGGATGAGGGAAGAGAGGGGGGTTGCAAGGAGCTCAAGTTTTTTGAAACTATTGAACTTGAGAGATTTATGCCAAGGATCCCCCTATAAGCGAGCGTTTCATTCCCTCCCGTTAAAACAATTAAAACAATGTGGTCGGCTAATCTCCGAGGCAGGACAGATTAAAATAACAGCCTTTGATTGTGCTCTCCTTCTCAGTCCTCTTTCTCAGACCGCTGGCTTTGACAGTCTCCCCTCTGAGTTTTTTTTTTTTTTTTTTTTTTCTCTCTAAGGGTTTGTTTTGCTAACAGGCACCATATTTTGCCCATAAACTGTCACCATGTGAAGTTAATCTGAACCTCCTCAATGAGAACTATTTCTTTAAAAGTCCCGCTGAGCTAAATTAGGAGTGTTCCCAGGGGCAGCAAACAGGAGTAATAGTTGTGGACAAATACATTCACAAAATATAATCAACAAATAAAT
This sequence comes from Perca flavescens, assembly GCF_004354835.1. Taxonomy (NCBI): domain Eukaryota; kingdom Metazoa; phylum Chordata; class Actinopteri; order Perciformes; family Percidae; genus Perca; species Perca flavescens. The sequence goes on from NC_041339.1 coordinate 26,187,086, forward strand.
TAACATGTATTATTATAGATCAAGGTATGACTTTATTAATCCTCTGAGGTAAATACACAAGCTACAGTACCCAGTAGTATATAAAGTCATTAAATTGGCTCCACCTTTATTAGCAGCAACATTAAAGTGATAAACACATTAATGCGTCAATACTTATAATCAATTATATGATATCACTCTGAAATGGGCCATTCTGTATGACTACTTTTGCTTATTTCTACAATGTGGCATTGCTACTACACACACACACACACACACACACACACACTATACTATATATATATATATATATATAATATATATATATATATATATATATATATATATAGTATATATCTTAGTACTTCTTCCACCACTAATTATATATATATGTATAGTATATATCTTAGTACTTCTTCCACCACTAATTTTTAAATTCATTTTATTGATATAGCCCAGTATCATGACCTTTACAACATTCATCTATCCTTACATCCTCAATTTGGATAAGAAAAAACTTAATCGTACTTCAGAGGCTGAGGAGAAAGGAATGTAAATATCAGTTTTAAGGTAGTTTCTTGTTAAGTGTGTTTACATGTAGTTGTATTTACTTTTTCTTAGTTTACAACATAAAAACGTAAACTTCCTGAGCGTGAAGTTCTCTAAAATAACGCTTTGTTGTGAGTACAACTTGTTGCATATAATTAAGTATTGCAGACACATTTGCCTGCGCTCAGTTTCAATTAAAATAAATAAATGATGATAAATAAGCTGCTACAGGTACATTCCTCCACCCCATTCATGACATGATTGTGTATTAATAATCACAGATAAACATGTTAGATGTCTTGACAGTTGTGTGTGCAGCAAATATTCGTGGTTCACTTCTTCTCACACTTGCACACAATCCACTGCTCAGACTTCCAAAATATGTGAAAATGTTTGTGCTCTTTTTTTCCCCTGGCTTTTTCTTTCCTCCTCCTTTCGCCGTTCTTGGCTGTCAAGCTATATTAGTGTCCGATAGAAATAAGTCATTTAGAAGAGGCTCTGTCGGCCAGCCCCTCAGCCCCACTAAAAGCTCCAGGATTAGGTCCCAGAGGCCTTTGTCTCCACAGCCCGCAGGATTAGGGGAGATTTACTGCGAGGAGAGAAAAAAAGTAGTTATTTCATGGCACTTTCATGATGAAACCTGGCCAAAGCTCTGTTGGCTGGGGGGATTAGAGGCACACAAAGAGTGTGGTTGTGTGTGACCCTCCCCATCCCAGAGCCGCCACCACTGACTCACCGCCCCCCCTCCTCCTCCTCCTTGGATCATTTCCCCTTCTGCAGGGCCAGGCAGGGCTTCACCTCCTACCAATGAAGACGACCAGGGTTCAGTCGAAACGGGTAATGGCCTCTTCAATTAGCCCTGTCACCCAAAACTTGCTGACTGACTGTACCACTCAGTGAGCTCTGAACAACATCATATTCCATTGAGTTAATCAGCAGTTTTGTGAATTCAAAATAAGAAACAGGCCTTGGTGCAGTAAGGTCTAATCACCAGCATTTGAGTGTTTTGCATTAAAGCACAAGGTGCAGAGGTAAATGAGAAGTTACTGGATTTGAGTGCCTCCTGTAGTGTTTAAAAAAGCTTAAAGGGAGTTATCCTGCTCTTAGAGGATCCACTTACACATGCATGGATTACAGTGAATAAAAGGCTAAGCCACATCACTGACAACAGACTCACTGCTGAGCAGGTGGAAACTCGCACAGGTTTAATAACTCTTGTCACATAGCAAGAGGGAATTACCGTAAGAAAATGACGTGAATAGTGACTGTCAAAACATTCCGTCTTTATCCCGCCTGATGGCAAATAACATGAAGTTGTTAAAGTTCAGCTAATAAAAGCCCCATCACATATTTTACTGTACTGTGGCAAACATACAGCATGCTGAATTTATTGCAAAACATTTGATACCAGACGATACCTTCAAATGATAATGGTTAATAAATCATTAAGTAATCCGGTTATAAGCCGTTAACAAGAACAAACTTATGAATGAAGCTTATGAATCCTACAAAATCACAGCTTATGGTACTGTCTTCTGATAAATCACTGTTTTTTTATAAGTTTATAAGTTGTAACCAAAACTTTTTAAAATTTTTATAAATAATTACTATTGCTTTATTGATTAGTTATAATCCATCAAAATGAATAACATTTAGGTTGCCAGGTTGTGAAGTATCCCTTTGACTGGTTTGACCATTTGTTTATGGAGTAAGGGCAGCCAGCAATATATTAACACACACAACTGCAGACCTGATGATTAAACCTCTTTGTTAATGACTTAACATTTTGTAAGTGAGGCCTTAATGACTTATTAGAAAGTAAGTAGTCCGGATCAACGGAAGTACATTTCCAGGATAATTGCCTGACAGCTCATGCTCCGGATGTCCCTCACCTTCCTCCCTCTGAGTGTTGCCATTTGCTGCTTGGTTCTTTCGGGGAATGATTGTAAAGATTTACAAAGAATATGTTCAGCAACATGTAACAGCATTTACTATTTAACTTTAACGTTTTGGGACCGATTGGTGGGGATTGCTGTGGACGAAGTACACACGGCGATAAACTGGATACACTGGTAAAACAATACTCATAACCACGTTTCCAGCTAATTTAAATAGCTCACATTACTGTATTGTGTGAACAGTTTAATTCATATTTTAATTGTTTAATTTTGTATGTGATGTTTTCTTTTACAGGGCGCAAATGTTCCTCCAAAACAAGTTCTTATCCGAGACCAGAGGCACCGACGCTGCGTCGCCTCGAGAGAGATTGTGATTGGTTTAAAGAAATGTAAACAACTCAAAGCATTCTTTCCTCCTATCCCAGAATGTAGGTGTGGTGTAGCCTGATCTTACCCCACAGCGCTGTGGAGATAGGTCTGACAATGCGAGACTAGAAAGTGAGAAACCCACAAGCATTCATTAAAGGATTACCAAAATGTATTACTCCATTACTAAATAGAAAAGGATGCCAATAGGATTTTTCACAACTTGGCAACCCAAAAGTTATTCATTTTGATGGATTATAACTAATCAATAAAGCAATAGTAATTCTTTATAAACCATTAAGAAAGTTTTTAAAAAGTCTATGGTTACAACTTATAAACACTTTAAAAACAGTGATTTATCAGAAGACAGTACCAAAAGCTGTGATTTTGTAGGATTCATAAGCTTCCAAAAATAATAAAATGATCCAATAACGTGATACTGAAAGAGCGAAAGAAAACACTTTGATTCAATCAGGGCTGCACCTAATGGTTATTTTCATTATTGATTAATCTGCCAATCCTTCTCTTGGTTAATCGTTTTGGCTCATTGCAAATGTATAAACATCTTCAAATAGCTTCTTTTGAACGACCAACAGTCCAAACCCCAAAGATATTTTTTATTATTAGGTAGTTTATTATAAAAAGGAAACTAAAAAGAAGCTGGAACAAGTGATTTTTTGGGGGGGCATTTTTGCTTAAAAAATGGCTGATTACTTTTGTAGTTTTGTCCATCAATTGATCAACTAATCGTTTGAGCTCTAAAACATTTTTACATCAGCGTGGATAACATCTTCAGTTGAGAGAAATGATAAACAAACAAATGTACTAACTCAAAAATAGTTGGTGAACAAATCTGATCTAAATTCCTCATCAGGATTACAGCTGTGGATGGTCTGCCAACATATCTGCATTCAACAGGTCCAAATGTGACAAAGTGGGAGCTGTCAGTTTTTGGTTTAGTGGGAAGATATGACTGAAAATATTGACAAAAGTCTTCCAAATAGATTGAGTTAACGATCACATTAAAAAGTCCAAAAAAAAAAAATCCTCACAATCGAGTACCTGGAAATAGGAATTATTTGGCATATTTGCTTGAAAAATGACTTAAACGATAAACCGATTAACAAAGTTGGCACTTAATTTTCTGTCCATAGACTAATAAATCATCGACTAATAATTTCAGCTCTAGAATCAAAGCACCTGTTGTTTCATTAAAGTTTATGTTTTAATGAAATTTGCATTGGTGGAAATTGGGATGCAGTGGAAGAAAATGAAGGTGGAGTGGAGGGGCAGTTGATTTTCTTTTCTTCCTTTTTGTCACTAAGAGGTTTTTTGTTAATGTCTCCTGTTTAACAGATGTTTCAGTGAGCAATCCTCCCCTTATGTTCAGGCTTTCTTTAATTACTTATCAATAGTGGAAATTTGTATTGACAAGAGCCTGTCAGGAGGGGACCTTTGTAGTTGTCAGTTATCTCAAAGGAAGGCCCCCCCTCAGACACCAACTGGATCGATCGGGAGGCCAAACACAATTGAAAGGCCTTTTGGGGCCGCGATGATAGTCCGGGAGTGTGTGGGCCCAAGAGGGGAGAGCTAAAGACTTCTTCATCTGGGGGGGAATCGATAAGGCCGGCTGGCCTTTGACCTGAGGGAGACGGGGAGAGTGGGCGGCGGTTCAGTCGCTCTTCTTAAGCCCCAGGATCACGCTGTGAGGCCTGACACTGGCTATGACACACTCGGAGCTTAGAGTGACATTGACCCGGCTGCAAACACACCAAGTACACACAAAAAAAGATCTAACATACACACACACACACACACACACACACACACACACACACACACACACACACACACACACACACACACACACACACACACACACACACACACACACACACACACACACACACACACACACATACGTGGCTTTTGTTCAGAGAATGGAGTTTAAAGGAGAATATCATTTTAAGAGAACAAACCAATCCATTAGTCTGATTTTATCGATCTAAAATGAGTCTGAGAAATGCGGTGCACTCTAATAGTTCTTCCTTTATAAGACCTTAAGACTTATTACCTTCCAATTAGCTTCTTATGATCTCCTTTTCAGCCCTTGGGAGCGCGGCAATAAGCAGCTACACCAGCAGATCAATATGAGGGACTGAGTAAAGATCAGTCTCTTAATTGTGCGAGAGTGCTATAGATTAAAGAGAGAGAGTGGGGGGACAGGCAGCTGTGGGTGTCCCGAGGGTCAAGGGTACCCATAGTGAGCCAGACCGGGGTGCAAGGGGTGAACTCCGACCAACAGAGAGAGAAAACAGACCCTGACCTCTTTAAGCCATCGTCTATTCAGCACCATCTTTTAAGACCCAGTGATAATACGAGCTGTATAAACAAAGATTTAGTTTTAAGTTTTATCCAAACGGAAGAGGTATTAAGTTACACAGGATTTAGTAGAGGAGCCCCCGAGTGCAGGAAAAGGAGAACATTTAATATGATAAATATGAGAACAAATATGGATGCTGCCTGAGGAAGACCACCACGATTTTGCACAAAATAAGCATATTTTCTAGATATAATGGCTCCCCTTACTTTTTCTGTGTATTATGACTGACCCCCTTTTTCCACTGTTTCTCATGCATTCAAGATTAAGTTACATGTATAAGGTCTTTTAAGTTCTGCCTGAAGTATTATGATTCTTTAACTTTCAACCATCTTCTGGTCTTATTCTGACTATTATGTGTAAAAAAAGATGTCAGAATACCAGCGCTGCAGATGAGTTATTTAAGGACGCAACAGATTGAGAAGCTTTTCCTAAAAATACCTTTTGAGCTGAAATAATTTGTTAAATAATCAGCTAGTGGCAACTGTTTTTAAAATCGATTAATCGTATGTCATTTTTAAAGCAAAAATGGAAATTTGCTGCTCTTCTTTGTCGTTTCTGATAGTAAAGGGAATATATTTGAGTTTGGAGCTGATAGTCAGACAAAACAAGAGATCTGAAGACAAAAGTCACTTTCAGTTCTGGGAATCTGTGACATGCATTCTTTACCCGACCTACACGATTAATCAAGAAAATAAGTAAGTATCATGAGCAGTAAGTTCAGGATCAGGGATGGATCTGCAGTGAATTTGATATTTTTGCTCAATTATATGATTTTAACGATTAATCAATTATCAAAATAGTTGTTGATTGATTTTCGACTAATGAATGAATGAATGAACTAATGGTTTCAGTCTGCAGGCAGTAAAGTGTTTATTTGTTCTCGCTCTCGCTGAGATAATGCAGCTCTTCATCTCCCAGCATGGGCTCAGTTTCGGGGGCCCCTGGCCTGCAGCTTCCCCCTTGTGAACCCCGCTAGTCAAAGGTGATCACGGGGGAGAGAGAAAGAGGCTCTGATCGAATTTGATAATGAAGACGACCCCTCTAAGCTGCTTTGCTCCACATGTTCAAAATCTCTGCAACACTCAATAAACACTAGGAAGCCCCCCTCCCTGTCACTGGAACATTGTGTAGGTATTGATCCCAGCTAACTGGCTCTTTTAATACCTGGGGTCTGTGGCCCGGCCTGGGGAAATGCATACTGACATGTGACGGGAGGAGCTTAACAGGCAAACACACCGAAGAAAAGATGGGCCTCTCAGTTTAGCATTTCTCTCCCATTTTTTCCCAATTTACACATCTGCTGAAGAAAGGAGAATTACGGCCGCTGCACCTGCTGTTAAAGGGACATATACTGTAGACTACAAGAGACCCGGGTACTGTACTGAGAAAAAGCTGTCACACTGTCAAAAACTATTTGTGCAGCAGAGGTGGAGCAAGTATTCAGATCTTTTACTGGAGGAAAAAGTTGCAATAAAACTGTAAAAATACTAGCTATTCTATACTTCTAGAATACTAGCTATACTAACAAGAAAAAGTTCTGGAACAAAAATATCATCAGCAAAATGTACTTTAAAGCGTAACTCTCGCCAAAATGCAACCTTGGGTATTTTTGTGATATCTGAATGCGAATGAATGGACTCCATAGGAGGAAATGTCATTCTTATATGAAGTTCCTTTCTATGGAAGTAAGCTTTAGGAGCTTTTCATCTTTTCTCTCCTCCCTGTTACGTTGCATTCGGAGATCGACTCTTTTTGACTGGCTAGATGGACGGCGACTGGAAAAACCAACAGCTACAGTGAGTTGTTAAAACCTTTCTTTTTAGTAAACTCTGTGTACACAAACAATGTTCTCAATGCTCGTGTTCATGTGTAGATCCCCTGGTGATACTTCGAGCAAAGTTTCATGTTGTGTCGAGCCTTCTTAGGGTTTTAAAAATAGTGATTTTGATGTTTTCATAGTAGTGACCCTAGCACTCTCATTCAAAAGGCCATTTGCCCGAAAAAACGAGAATACGGTCAATCTTAAAAGTGGCGTTTGCGTTCTAATTATGCTTTTAAACAAAAGTTTGACTCGGGTACAGTCACAAAAAGAGCCTAGGTTGCATTTTGGTGAGAGTTACGCTTTAAGTCTTTTAAAAAACATGATCAACGTATAAGTCAACTTCCCAGCATGCATTGTTTGAGTTAAACCTCTCCAGTCTTTTCTTTTTGTAGTTTAAAGAAAACATACATGATGGAAACCTGCTCTGTTTTTAATATATGTTAAGATAGGTCATGTGTGTTTCTTTTCATAATAATAAAAACAACTCTAAGCACGATTAATGGTGGTTGGTGTCGATTTCAGACCCTACACCCTGTTCACCTATAATTTTGTAACTATCACTGGGAGCAGCTTTACATATCTGTGAACTCCAACATCAGCAGCTGTTGAGTTCTGAATGAAGAACTGACTTTTCAAACTGAGAAAATGTAAACAGAAAGCAAATCTGTCTATAATGTTTGTCAGTGTGTGTTGATTCAACTTCATTCACCATCTTAAGGTTCAATTAACTCACTTTTTTAAGGCAGCAGGAGAACTTAAACGTTAAGTTGAACCATCTTAAAAATTACTTACAGTGTGTGCATGCTGTTGGTTAGTTTAATCTGTAACCAATAAACTGATCAAATGTTTTGTATGTAAAATGTTACTGAGCCAAATGACCAATAACTATAGCTGCAGTAAAAAGTACAATGTTTCCTTCTGAAATGTAGTGGAGTAGAAGTAGAAAGCAGAATAATCAAGTAAAGTACAAGTATCTCAAACTTTTGTAGTACTTGAGTAAATCTACGTACTGTTGAGATGTAAAGACAGAACAACATCATCTTTTAACTAATACCTTTTAATAGAAAAAGATAAACAACCAAAATTGAAGAAATACAAAAGGAAACAGCATATTTACAGCCCTCGAGTATTCTTTCAGTCATTTTCAACATAAAACAGTACAGGTTAGCTGGTATTAACTAAATGATAATTGTCTGTGATTAATAACCCAGGCCTAATTTAACAATACTGAACATAATTTTGTCTGCATGGAGGAATAACATGTCATACCTTCTGTCACAGTGCACAGTGCACATGACACAGAGACACTCGTGGAGATAGTATCACTATTTTGTTGTAACTATAAAATACAGTGATTTATTCCATCAACCATACCAAATAGGTGATAAGCAGATACTTTACATTTCTGCTGAGGATCTTTAATATGATCAAGTATTATAGGATTAGTAAGGTTTTGAGAGCCAACCAACAAAATGAACTGGATAAACAGAGTGTCAGTGAGTGAAAAAACAATGTGGAAAAACACAAGTGCATTTACATAGCAATGTTTGACAGACTATCACATTAATGCACTTAAGTGTAACTAAGTGTAACTAAGAACAGGTAACGTGTTATCCATTAGAAGCGATTGCTTTAATAACACAGATGAGGTACTCAGACTTGGGCCCTATACACCAGAGCGTTTATATAGTGCAATTTAGGCTGAAGACACAGCCTGGCATGAATATCATATTAATCATCATTGTTCAGCGGACAATGCCCCATTATTTTCAAGAGTTCTTCTATATAAAGGGTTAATTCATACATTGTTTGAGGCCTTAAAAGAGATACTGCTCAAAATAAACAGATATACATTTTAACTAACATTATTTAGAACTGAAATACTAATAAGCAAATGAAAACACTTTTAATTTGGGCTCCTATTGCTTTGAAGGGACTGGCAGTTCTCCTATTCAGTACAGTTGGTAGCAACAGCAAACCTCCAACTGCACTGAAGCATCCCTCTCACCCCCCCGACACTCTGACCTTAACTCTCTGAGAGCATGTGCAGGCCTCCCGAACTTCTCTGTCTCCCTGACTCTGACATGAAGGTAGGAAGTTGAACTGTGGAAAGGGTAGCAGAGGGGTCTGAGGTCATCTTTTGACCTTTGCATCCTCCTTGATCTTCCAGAACATCAGCTCCATGCAGGCAGATGCATCTTCGCTCGAGTCGTGGCCCTCCACTGGGGGAAAAAAAACAACAGGAATGCAATTATTCCTTTTGTACCTGAATACTGCAGTGCTGAACACGTAAAAAGCTACAGTAGCATGGTTGTTTCTATTAGATTAATACAGATAAATGCTAGTAATCTGGAAACACAATATGAATAAATTAATAAAAAGAAAATATTGTGTCGATGATGTTAAGGATGTTTAAAAGTTATAGAGCAGCTCTGTGAGGCTGTACTAAGGCACCGAGCTAAAAGCTAACACGTTTAGCAGGTATAATGTTGTTTACAATGCTCACGGTTTTAGTTTAGTGTGTTAGTATGCTAACACTTCATAATAAGCACTGATAACAAAGTACAACTGAGACAGACAAATTTATTTTTCAACCTGATGAGACATTTCTCGCAAAACCATAAATATGTTTCCTTGCCATGGCTGTTGATATGTGTATATTTGTACTATATGTGTAATTGTTGTTTAACTCTGTGTGTATTTTTCTTTTTTTCTTTTGAGCGGAGCTGCTCGAAACAAAGTTGTATCGTATCGTATGGTAAATATCAACCTGATGGTGGCGCTAGAGAAAAAGTCAGGGGATCACCAAAGTCAGTAGGATTCTTCTCCTGGGGATCATCAATGTCTGTACAAAAGCTCATTGCAACACATCCAGTAGTTGTTGAGATATCTCAGTCTGAGGTTGTGGGCCGACCAACCGACAGACTCAAAAAATGTTTGCCCCTGAGGATATAGCCACTTTATGGCACGGTTAAGGTTGAAGGATATGGAAAGGAAGAGATTAGGAAGTAATTGCAACACTGTTTAGTTTCCAAAGAGACTGCTGCTCCTTCTTTAGGAATCTTTGACTCTGAAACTGTTTTCATTAGTCCTAAACAGACCTTAAGTAGTGACGGAGAAAAAAAGACTTGTAAAGTTTGAGGCATTTTAGCAAACTGGACTTAATGGGTGTTAACTCTCTGTTGACACATGAGGGACATCTGCTGGTGACAAGGATGCAGGGCAGTCAAACTGTATTGGACCGCACTGCATTAATATCGGCAGCAGATATAAGATGGACAGATTTATAAGATACAGACGTCCTCTGGATATGATGTGATGCACCACACATACATTTTCACAAGTTTGAATTTAAAGCAGTTTACTTACCCATTCCTTGGACTTATCTTATTGTACATCTTCATACAGGATTTACTATGTTACTATTATTGACCGTTACTATAATTGACCGGTGAGAATCCGACTGTTTATTTTGTATTTCTACTAACTGTTGCATCTTTCCATTGCCATTTCCCCACCTACAGCTCCTGTTGTAGCCCCAGCCATTCAAATGAAGATCCTCTCCTAAGCTTTCTTCAACATTTTGGTTTTTGTCCAGAGGTTTTTGGGAGAGTTTTTCCCTGACTTCAATAAAGCTAGGCCTTGGTGGAGACCTGCAGCTGCTGTGTGCCTATTCAGCCCATTCAAACATTGGGCTAAACATATTAACTTGAGGATAAAGGACAAATCCGGCGTGGATACCGAGTTCGACCGTTCTCTGGGATATGTTTTCATGCTAATTGAATGTGACCAGTTTAAATCGCAAACCGCTACTTACCTTATAACGCTAGTCGTTGGTGCACTGGTAAAGTAAAAAGAAATCACTATTTCTATTCCACTAATAAGGCTTAAAATAGCACCACACTTCCACGGTAGCATAATGAGGGTCCCTACATGTAAACCAAAGCATTGAGAACTTTGTAAGTGTACAGACAGTTCATTAAAAAGATAGTTTATGAAGACAGTACCTTTCACATACATGCAGGCGCCATCTTGGCAAAACAGTCATGACCAGTCGAACGACAAACGCCGTGCTTGAGCTATGTTACTGGTTACTGGTTGCACGGCGTTCGTCGTGTCGTCACTGTTTTCCCAAGATGGCGCCGTCTGTATATGTGAAAGGTACTGTCTTTCTAAACTATCTTTTTATGAACTGTCTGTACACTTACAAAGTTCTCAATGCTTTGGTTTACATGTAGGGACCCTCATTATGCTACTGTGGAAGTGTGGTGCTATTTTGAGCCTTGTTAGTGGTATAGAAATAGCGGTTTGCGATAAAACTGGTCACATTCGATTAGCATGAAAACATATCCCAGAGAACGGTCGACTCGGTTCACGTGTGTTATTAACACCTAGGTTCATTTTGCGCCGGATTTGTGCTTTAATTTGACTGTAATCCTTTAAAAATGTTATTCATTGTAACTTGGCAGGCCTGAATCTGCGGGCTATCCTTCAATAAAATGTGCTCAACAAATAAAGATTTACTGATGCTGACTGATCAATCAGTTCATCTTTAGTTGCATGGAATTCGACATGAATCAGTTACAAATGGAGATTATGCTGCTCTCTGGCCTGTTTGTGTAACTAGGGCCATGTTTGTGTGACAGGGGATTATGTTTGATGTGTGTAATGGGGATGGAAGCTCTGTGCGATTTTTCCCACCGTTGTCCTGGATGATGCGTTTGAGGTGGTCGGACATCAGGTTCCTCAAGGCACGTTTGTATGGCAAGCCGAGGCGGTGAGGAAACACAATGGCCGTGTCTACAACGGAACTGTGGATTAGCTGCAGGCGAGGGAGACAGAAAGAGAGAAACAGTGTTTTATGTCAACCAGTTTATTTTTTATTTCAGTCCAGATTTAACAGTAGAAACAAGGACAATTAACGCACTCCTTTCCTTTAAAGCAAGAATCGTCTAGAGTTACTCCTGATTGTAATTGAATTTCTCTTACTGAACTGCTCTGCTTGAATTTGTGCATTTTTTGGCTCTGCAAGAGAAAACATCTGTGAAAACGTTCTCATGTGTGCTAAGTTTCAGTTTTCAGTCATTCGAATTTGTCGAAAAAAGTTACTGAATGAGTATTTGTTAAAGCCGGGATTCTAAATCATTTAAGATTTGCTTAAGAATTAAAGCCTAGATTTTCCTTTAACCTAATCTGTGCAACTTTTTTGCACAGTTTCACAAAACTTTTTTCTTGTGACTGATAGGGGGACCAAAGCAGTAACGGGCAACAGAGAGGAACAATATTCGCATTGTGGAAAAAGCTACCATTGAATGAATTATTGAAATAAAAAAGCACCTTGCAGTTTAATGAAGAGCCACAATACCTTCAGAGCAAGCAGGTCACTCTCCAGACTGTGTCCTATGAGGATGGATTCAGCGCTGAACATACTGAGCAGCACGGCCTGAACATCTCTCAGAGTGATGGTGGTGCTCTCCAAGTCCTCCTCCGTCACACCTGAAAATCTGGTAATTACACACAAGACATATATACTGTGTTTAAAACAGTGTGACTGTTTCAAAAACACATCAAGACAATGACAGTTAAATTCAATAGCAGACACGACCCATGCAGTGTCGAGTTGCGGGACACAAACTCACCGTGTGTTGTAATCGACCACTTTGCTTTCAGGTTTGACAAACGTATCGTAGATGACTTTCAACTCAGAGTCGATGACCGTCACCCTCGTCAGCTCCAGGCCCTGCTTTGTGTAACACTGATTCAGAGGAGAGAAGACACACATTTATGTGACTTTGAATACAAAATATATATATATAAAAAAAAAACGTTTTGACAAAAAGAGACAAATTATTAATTGTATCTTAATTTTACTCGTGCTGTAACAAACGTATTGAGCACTGAGTGTTATTTGTATTAAACTGGCCTATGATATATTAATTCTAAAATCAAATACACACACAAGATGGCAGTTTAAGACAAATTGTGCATTTAGATTAGAGTTTTCTCAGCACTGACTCACCATCTCACAGTCCAAAGCAAACACCCCTCCATTGCCATCTGGTGATAGAGCTTTACTGAACGTTGTGACGTAGCCATCAAATGATTCTTTACGCCCGTCCTGAACATGTTGCTGCGAGAAAAATAATAAATGTTAAGTCTGGGGATGTTTTCTTTTATAAATGTGCAGAAACTTACTTAAAAACTAGTAGATGAGAAGTTTTATTGTAGGTATACTGGAAATGCTTGATTTTAAGTTTGAGTGTTTCAAATACAGGCTCAAGAATATGTCCAGTTGTCTTCAGTAAAAAAGACACAGCTAAGCATTGAAAGTTACACACAACACTGAATTCTGATATTGTAGCACATGTCGGAGTGTTATCCCAGAGAAGTATATCCTTAAAGGCGAAAGACCAAAAACATTTTCATATTTTTTATCTGACTGATGGATATATGAAAGAGGTTATTTTGTCTACACAACTACAAGCTACAGAGATGAATTAACATCTCTGACAGTTTTTTTAACAACAACAACCAAACATTATGAGCTTCACTAAACTGGTCTTTCCTTTAAGGTTATGGCACTATAATTTAAGGTACTTTTAAAGTTAAATTGTTTTCACTTCCTCTCTCCATTAGCTTCTCTTAAATTTCATTTCATTGTTAAAATATGCGTGCCATGACAGCCCATACATCTGACTATTTAACAAGGTTAACTAAAAGTTGTTGGCTTGAAAAGAATTATACCTTGCAAACTTGGCAGCCTGGAGCGCCAACAGCCGCAGCACAGCAGCTGTAGTTGGTCTCCCAGCCTCCAGTGACTAACAGACAGCAAAAACATGAAAGAACAAGTCGGACAGACAGACGTAAATAAAAGTTGAGAAAAGGGGTGGAGAGTTTGGCAGTATGAATTACAATACAAAGACCAAAATGTGCATTTATAAGATTGTTTTTTATTTTCACTAGATAAATGCAAACAAGCTTACCTTTATGTCTGCGCAATCGTCCCCAGTGGAAAATACATTCCTCTTTTCGTATACAGTTGCCACTGGCATTGATCTTATACTCCGTTCCACATCGACAGCATATCTTGTTGAACGCTGGAAAACACATCACAGAGTGTCAGTCAAAGAATTGCTAGACCACACATGTTAACATCATTTAGTATTGGTCATTAGAAATGAGTGAGAGAGCTATGGGGTCATGCAGTTACTCACGATCTGAGATGGCCTTTTTCTCGGGGAGGTTGTAAATGACGGCTTTGCCGGCAGCCTCTGGGCTTGCTCTCGGGTAGCCGTGCTCCTGGAGCTGCTCTTCCGTCATCAGGTATGCCTGCAGCTTCCTGTAGAGTGTAGCTCCTACAATGGGACACAGCAACAAGCTAAACTGATGTCTTTGTGCAATGATGTGATAAAATCTACACTGAAAATGTGACGAAACACAAATGGATGGAAACAGTGTTTTTCATTCTGACAAGTTGATCATAAATACTTATGCATGTGGAGAGACAACAAATGTTGCAAGAAACTTTCAACACAACCTGATAATTGTTGACTGCATTTAACATTTGGCTTAAGAGTTGCAGATTTATACAATTAATCTGGGGCTGCAACTAATGATTACTTTCATAATTTATTTAATCTATAAAATTTGGTTAAAATACTGACATTTAAAGTTACTTATAAGTTTGACCCAAATGTTATTTATCTGTCCATTTGTTTTTCTCGATTAATGTATTTTTGCAAGTTAGACAGTGAGCAGGAGTTTTGTTTATTCCCTCTGACATCAGGTCATGGGGCAGGACGTTTGCTGTAAACAGGACCTGGAGGTTGTCACATGGTTATTTCAACAGTTCCACTGTTAACTGTCTCGACACGTCACAGACACCGAGACTCGTTCAGTTTCTTCTCATTTTTCAAATTTTTTTTTGTTCTCGTCTTTTGGATTTTATCAGACGCATAATCTGCATTTTTATGTTGTTAGGTATGTGATCAGGTTACTGACGAAAAACAAAATGAGAGAAAAATGAGAATGACATGAAAAAACATGTTCAAGAAATAGGTTTACAACAATTCTAGAGAAAGAAAACTGAAAACACTGCAAATATGGTTCTTCTTGTCATCTTGACTAAGAAAGAAAAAAGGAAGAACTAGATTAACAGCATTGCAGTTTTATGAAAACCAGTGAAGTTGCAGTATACATCCTGTCTGTGCAGAAAGAAACATAATATATGTAGTGAAGACTGAAAAGGAATTTAATAAACAGGTATTTATGGCGAAACATGAATATTTAACCCGGCAGCACAGAGGAGCTATACAATCACCACAGTTTCAAGGTGGGCACCCAAGATTAGTGTGACCAATTCAGTATGCAACCAAATGTCTCCTCTTATGGTGTTATGGCGTTAAATAATTGCCAGAAAAGTATTTTTGCACATTTTAAATGCAGTTATCTTTCGCGGCGTGCAAATGCTTCACCTAAACAAGTTCTTTCCAAGACTGTTTTGCAGAGCCAGAGTTGCTGCGTCCGGAGCTTAGCGCCTCCCAGGACGATTGTGATTGGTTTAAAGAAACGCAAACAACCCAGAGCTTTCTTTCTCCTATCCCAGAATGTATGTGTGGTGTAGCCACTAGCAGACCTTACTCCACAGCGCTGTGGAGATAGGTCTGGCTATGCAAGACTATAGTGACCTTGACCTTTGACCACTAAATTCTAATCCTCATCTTTGAGTCCAAGTGGACGTTTGTGCAAAATTTCCAGAAATTCTCTCAAGGTGTTCCTGAGATATCGCATTCACGAGAATGGGACTGACCTGCGTACTTACGGACATAAGAAAACATAAACGTACTGCTCACAACCACGGCTGTCGCCGGTGTGGAAACATACAAATCGGACTTACCAGTGAGTTTCTCCTCCTGCTGTTTACCCATCCTGTTGACAGTGAAGCTGGTTGTAGCAGCAAGACGACCTCCCAGAACTTCTTCGTGGGACTGGGCCCTCCTTTTAGCAACTAACCCCGGGTCCTCTGCAGAGAAACACACACAAACAAAGAAGTTACCACTGAAACGTAGTCTGACCACCGGATACATCCATTACATTTCTGTTCAAATGCTTGAAACTATTTTTGTATGTTCATATATGCACATGTGAGGACATAAACTGATGTGTTATTGTGCAGTGTATCGTTATTATTACAATATACTGTATTTGGCACATTTGATGCAATCCATAGTTTTGTGTGTGTGTGTTTTTTTATGTAACTAAACAAAAGCATCATGTACATGTTGACTAAGAGTAAATACTGTGTGGTATACTGCACAGGGACTGAGGTGACATACTGGTGACAGGCGACGGAGAGGAGCTGCACTTGCTGCGGAGCTTCTTCAGAGTGTTGACAGCTACATTGAGGTAGATGTTCTTACTGCTGCTGCGCTCATACACCAGCTTCTCCTCGTCAAGGGCCTGAAACAGTCAAACCTCTGTCACTGTCAAAACCACAACTTGTTCAACTGAAGCTGACTGTGATTGAATCTCCTCTGCATTCCAGACAGGGTATAATGAGAGCCTGCAGCGTTCTCTATCTTCTTTAAGACATTTTCAAAACTATACATGGTTTCTAAGCTAGGCTAGGTGTTGATGGGACAGAAGAAAAAAAACATCTCTCTGGGTACAAATAGTGAAAACTGGGTGTGAATCATACCATCTGGAAGGCAACGTCCTCTGATGAGCAAAATTTGACACATTCATCTATGAAAGCGTTAAGATAGCGCTGGCGGATGTTGTTGGGAACTTTGGCCCCAAACTCAATGGGGATGATGGGGCGCTTCATTGAACTACTCTGAAAAAGTCCAAACAAATATGGAGGAAATATTTATTTATAATTCAAATTGAAAGTCCAAAGAGAAATTGAAAGTCCAAAAGGAAAACAAAGCGAGATCAAATTAAAAATATTATTATTTTTAAAATTTTCCATTTGGCTTTGGCTTTTGAATTTAATATTTGGCTTTTAAATTTCAATTTATCATTGGCTTTTAATTTTCATTTAATATTTGGCTTTTGAATTTCAATTTAACATTGGATTTTAATTTTCATTTAATATTTGGCTTTTGAATTTCAATTTAACATTGGATTTTAATTTTCATTTAATATTTGGCTTTTGAATTTAACATTGGATTTTAATTTTCATTTAATATTTGGCTTTTGAATTTCCATTTAACATTGCCTTTTCATTTGCAAATATATTTGCAAATGGGCGAAGTTGGGAACCAGAATCAGCTTTAAATCCAGTCCTAATCTAGTCCTCACTAACACGGGCCCAATTATAGTAACTACATGAAAACTTCACGGTTGTTGCATGAAATGTGGTTTGTGTTTAGCTTACATCATCATTTTCTATCATGTGATACAAGACCCAGCCTAGTGGTGAAGCTGCAGACAGATGCTTAACAGTGTGCTCCTCAGCAGTAACCTCCCCCTGCTGCTCATAAGGTGCTTCTGCATCCCTTTGGTTTCAGACCCTCCCACCAGCCTTTGGGCCACGCCTCCTCATTTACATTGACATGTGTCAAGTCCAAATGAAAAGGCAATGTTAAATGGAAATTCAAAAGCCAAATATTAAATGAAAATTAAAATCCAATGTTAAATTGAAATTCAAAAGCCAAATATTAAATGAAAATTAAAAGCCAATGATAAATTGAAATTCAAAAGCCAAATATTAAATTCAAAAGCCAAAGCCAAATGGAAAATTTAAAAAATAATAATATTTTTTATTTGATCTCGCTTTGTTTTCCTTTTGGACTTTCAATTTCTCTTTGTACTTTCAATTTGAATTATGAATAAATATTTCCTCCATAAACAGAAAGAGCACATTTCTCAAGGTTATGCAGGGATGTTCAGACACAAAAACTATTCATAATAATAATAATAATAATATTCAGTAAAAACAACCAGCAGCATTAAATGTTGTGGCCTGGCCGATACCTTCATGGTGGGTGTGTGTGCCACCCTCCTCTGCATGACAGTGGACATGGTCTTTGGCAAGATGCCAGCGGTGGTTTGGGCCTTGACAGTCTGATGGGTCTGGCTGGGGGACAACACTCGACTGGCAGCTGGTTTAACATCTGCAGGACCTGGTCAGACACGCATGTGACTTTCTACTTCAGTCTAACAGTCAAAATAGTTCCATTCAGAAATGATCAGGGGAAAGCAGTGGTACACTTGTGTAAAAATACAAAACAAAAGCCAAATCCTGTTACAATATAGAATAGCGGAGGCACTCATACTTGTTTTAGAGGATGTTGTCTGTGGGCTGGGACGGTGTGCTATTCTCTTCCTCTCTCCAGAGAAACCGGGGCTGGAGCTCTTTGAGGCAGCTTTGACTGAAGCAGAAAGCTGAGCAGCTTGCTGCTGTGCCATCTGCATACGCTTGTAGCAGACCTCCTGGGCTGAGAGTCTCTTGTACGGACGCACCACAGTCGTAGAAGGTGCGTCACTCTGATAAAAACAGAAGGACATTTTATTAAAAAGTGACCACTTTTTTCTTAATACAGAAAGTATGATGTTGAAATGACAAGGAAATAAGTCCAGTTATTCTTTGGCTTCCTGCAATAGAGTCAAAGACCGCAAGGTAGTTTTAATTTCTAATTTGTACATGCAGTATAAGCTACCTCCCTGTGGAATATCTGACTTTGGTAATGATAATGTGAATGCACAACTGCAAATCAGATAATGCAAAAAGCAAGTACATTTTTAATGTTTATATAGATTATGTATGTCTACACTTATCGTTAAATCGCGTACTGTCAAATCATATAGCCTATTTAAAAAATACAGCCTGTACGAGCTGCGCCAATACTTGCATATTGTTCTTTCACTGTTTACTTCCTTGTTTGTTCTAATGCAACTATACAAGCTTCCTGAAGTACCACCATTAATATTTGTGATAAACCAAAACAAGGTCACAACAAGTTCTAGAGTACTGTAGTGACCGGCAGTGGTGGTCTAAAGGTTAGAGAAGCGAGTGTGTGACCGGAAGGTCGTCGGTTCAATCCCCAGACCGACAGGATCAAATCTGAGTGGGGAAAGTAGAAGAGCTGCGCTTGTCCCTCCCTCATTACCACCACTGAGGTGCCCTTGAGCAAGGCCCTTAACCCCAACTGGTCCTGTGGAGCTGCTCAGTGGTTGTGGTTGTACTGGCAGCTTCCAGGTATGAATGTGTAACTGTGTGAATGTGATCAGGGTGTTCCTCCAAAAGAGAGGCTTCCTCTGAGTGAACCTTCCCTGAATAAATAAAGGTTAAAAAAAAAAGAAAAATCCAAGAAGATGTTTCCTTCCTGCTCTCCCTACCTCTGGCCTCATGTACGTGCTACTAAGACAGGAAGTGAGTTTCCAACACAGAGACATACAGGGTCAAGAACCATTGTACACGTACACATGTATTTTCCTGTAATTAGAGTGATTACTTCTGACTTGCTGTATCTCACACATATTGTGTGTTCACCCCTGATTGGTTAAAGCCAAGGTGACAAACTTACACTTCCTTTGGCAACAAAATGGGAGACTCTCTTCTTTTGACCGGGAAAGAGAGAGGTTAATGCGCTCTCTGTGCTTCTCTCCTCCTCTGAATCCCTGGAGGGCTGAGAGGGCACAACATAACATGTTTAACTGGCATTTGCAAAATATGTAATACACTAGTAAAAAAAGTTAGTATTTGGTAATGGAAAAAGCCAACTAAAGTGCAACAGAATGGCGAGAAAGAAGTACCTGTTTAGCTTGCCTTCCCTTGTCTTCCATCTTCACATCCTTGGATTCATTGAAGATCCGCAAACACTCCTCCATGGGATCGGAGTCAAAGTCCAAATCGTCCTGGAAACTAGAGAAGTCGATTCCAACACCGTCGACCTCGTCGTTACCTGCCCCGCTGCCCTCCACACCGCGATCACCCTCATCGTCAGAAGAAGACGGAGTCAGCTCCGACGCTTTCCTCTTGTTCAAACGTCCCCTCCTTAAAGCATCAGCAGATTTTCTCACCAGCACTTCCTCGTGTTCATGGTCATCATCACCGTCATCATCCACCACTATTGGTTCGACCTCCTCTGGGCTCTCATCTCCAAACAGATCAGCGTGACTAAGACTTCGCCGTTTGTCCTTAAGTCTTTTCCCATTTGATGAGCTGACGTTTTGCTTCACCTTATCTTTACTGTTTGCAGAACTCCCTTTAATGTTACTGCTATTGCTCCCGCCACTAGAACTACTTTTACAAATTTTCTTTATATCCTTTTCCCTTTTGCTGCTATCAAGTTTACCATTTTTGTGTTGCCGGTCCTTATACTTGCTTTGTTCCTTTTCCTTCTCTGATATCTTGCTTTTCTTGCTTGCCCTTGCACCATTTTCTGTATCGTTATCTCGTTTGCTTGAGTCTGTTTTTACTTTTTCCACAGCTTTGATCTTACCATCACTTCTCTTTTCGTCTCTGGCTTCCCTCTGAACTTTATCAGGTGTCTTAACCTTAACTGCGATTTTTCTATCATCTCTTTTTCCATGACTCTTGTTCTCCTTCTTTGCAGAGTCCTGGTTTGAGTTCTTTATTGATCCTTTGTCTTTACTGCTGCTGCTACTACTCTTACTACTAGTCGTTTTGTTTGCTTCCTTTTCAAGTTTATGCACTTTCTCAGATTTGGCAATTTTTTTGTGGCTAGTCTGACTAGCCACCTTCTTTTTCTCTAAACTGTCCTTTTGTTTAATATCTTCCTTGACGTCCGAGTCCCCTGCCAAGTCCTCTGTATTCCTCTGTGTCAGTGCATTTAGCATGATATCAGTTTTTTCTTTTCTCTCCTTCCCCACAGCATCCCAAAGTGACCCACTTTTTCCTTTTCTCTGCTGGAGATTGCTTAGCGAGGTGGGTCGATACTCTGTTCCAGAGCTCTCCCCATCAGAGTCAGAGAAAGTGTACTTTTTTGAGTCTACACTCTGCTGCCGTGGTTTTTTCACAGCTACAACATACTCTGACACAGCTGATCCTGGTTGTTTGTGTGCGTTTCTCTGCTCCGTCTTAACAGCTTGTGCATCCCGGTCCCTCTTGCTTTTCGCTGCGATTCCTGCCGAGTAGTTGGACAGCGGGTCATACTCCATATCTGTAGATGGTTTTGAATTGTCCACAGTGTATTTACACTTAGAGGAGGATGTGCTGTTTGAGTACTTTGGACTGGGGGGAGGAGAGGGGAGTTGATGTGTGTGTGTCCGAGACGTAGGCTTTCTCACTGAAGTAGGAACATATTCCATTGAGTTACTATTGTTCCCCTTGTTGTCTGAATCCAAGGTATACTTGCTGCAACCAGGGGTGGGATTATAACCGCCAGTGGTCATCTGATAACTCCCAGGGTCATAGGCCATGTGTGAAGGTGGTGGTTTACTTTTAACAGCATCAGATGTAGACAACTTTGTACTCTTGCTGGGATCGTACGGTTCATCCCCAATCCGAGAGAGCTTCCTCTTCTCCCTCTCCACCTCGCTGCGGACCTCCTCGATGGCCTTGTTGACCAGCTCCAGAGCACCAGTAAGGTCTCCCGAAGCAGCCGGCTTTCCATTCTGCTGCTCCTGGGGCCTCACGACTTCTGGGTTGAAGGGATCATAACCTTGTTCTGCAGGGATGCAAGACAAAAAGTATTAATAAATGAACCAATAAAACAATAAAAGTTAAGTTTTTAACTAGGGATGCACTGATCCAGTCTGCCCAAATATTGACCATTTTAAGTTACATTCAATCAGTGATCAAAGACCACCCACTCAAGTGTAATCCCTGGAGAATAATGCTGTATTCTTATTTAACTAAATATATATAATAATTCTTAATTTGGAAAAATCGGCAGACTGAGTACAGGTGTTCGAATCAGTACCAGTAGAGAAAACGTTTGATCGATGCATCCCTACTTTCCAATACATCTTGAGGTCTTCATCTGAGGATTAATTAGCCAGAGAGAGTTACATAATACAGCCGGCATCACAAGGTGAAGATCAAACTTTGACGCTCAATCCTAAAAAACATACACGACAATATATGCAACTATAACAAGGTCAGATGGTCTATGGCTGAATATTGTTGAGAGGATTCTAATGGGATGTGAATACCAGAAGTTCATTTGTGCAAGTTAAAGAGAAGTCTGGGGGCTAACAAAACAAAATCCAGGAGGACAAGTGGTGTATTATTCTTCAAGGGGAACATACTCAACAGACCAAAACAAAACACACTACCTAATTGTTCACTATCTGCAATACTTGTCTTTGTAAGACATGCACTTTAATTTGGTGCTACAAGTGCAATAACTATCTTATGCTGCCGACACTGCTACCTGCAGATACAGGACCCTTTAATGATACACCTGATCTATTCTTAAATTACAACTTCCTTGTCTTAATTTATTTGTGTCTATTTTGTCTCAATACACTTATGTTGGTGTTTGGTGCCTTATTTTTGTTTTGTTGCTACGTTTATATGTAGCAGATGTTCATAATATATATATTATTCCGTTGTGTTCTTAATACTATGCATCCGTTCTTTTGTTGCTTTGACACTTCCTTGTGTGGGCTCAATACACGTTATCTAGTATTTCCTAGCTAAACCTAAACCTCAGTTTACAGCAACCATGGGGAGGGGAGGGGGTATAACTGGTAAGATGGATATACTGTGGTTATTTGCAAAAAGCAGCTAACGTTAACAGAAATACTTTAAAGCGTTATCAGTTTTTCGACACATTTTCAACACTGCGGTCCAGTCCACACACGTCCTCGCTGCCGACTCCGCGAGCGAAGACGTTCAAGTATTCGTAGTAAAATAATACGCAGCACCTTTCTGTGCGGAGTGCAGGTCTCTTTGCTTTGTAACATCAGATGGTGCTCTGTAGGACGCCCGTCTCTGCTGGCTGTGCCTGAAGTGACAGTACGGTCTGTTACACCCATTTCTGCTGCCTTTGCCCTCGCTGTATTCCGTGTAAAACGGGCAGTCAATCCCTCGGAAGAAGCCGGTGGATCTTATCATCATCCCCAGATGTTGATCTCATGCCAACATGAACACGCTCAGCCGTTTTCTGCGTAGTTTTCGTCGTACTACAGGAACTTGAAGAAGCGACCGAACAATAACAACGTCCCTACGGCGCCATGTTGGATTGGTCGGAGAGATGAAATCTCGCGTGAATTCCCACGTGTCGCGCTCCTTGACGTCAGAGGTAGTACGTTCTACGTACGTTAGTAAAAAAAAAAATCTTGTCATGTGATATCATGGATTAGGAGAAACGTGTGAAATCCGCCACCCCTCATAAGATTACGTTAAATTTAACTCCGGTTGATCCTAAACCGCCCAACGGTCCGCTAAAGAAAACTTAATGTCAACCTTAGTATGTGTAACCAAAACATTTGCTCGTAACGTAAGGTGTGTATTTTTCAGTTAATATTCGATTTAAATTTCACTCCTTTCCACTTTATTCAGTTCTTTACCTTGCTGGGCTTCTGCTAACCAAAAGCTTAATGTTTATTAGCATTAGAAGAAACACCTGTGCGTGCTCCTCATTGTGAAACTGAAAGGAGTTCAGCCAGCTTTGCAAAATAAGTGAGACAAGTTTTTCAACATTTTATTTCACAGGAATCCAGTGAGGGTCTGGTTTTTAAGTCCTCGGTTCAAATGGCCTGGAGAAAATGAATAAATAAAAAAAAAAAAAAAAAAATTTACCCATGCTTTTGCTCACAATAGACAGATATTTTGTATTCAATAGTAGTATCCCGGATGGGAAAGTCAAAGGCTATAAGCATAATATTCCACTTAACGAGGCCCTAGTATTGTGCAGCACACGGGATACATTTTCAGGGCTTGCTGCCAGAAATAAGGGTCTGGGTTAAAATAAACAGTTTTTGGCAGAAAGCTGAATACCTTACATGGCTTCTCTTAATATGAGAGGTGAACAGGTCTGTGAGAAAAAAAAATGATCCCCAAGAAACTTTGCCCGTCTTTGCTGGGGAATTAGCCACTTGTTTTTGTTCAACTATACAAGTTGAAAGTTAAAAACTAAAAAAAAAAAAAAAAAAACGCAAGTCCCAAAACTTGGTAGCCTACCATTTTTAAAAATGGTAAATTCATTTTTGAAATCGCGTTTCCCTAATCACATGCAAGCAGTTAGCGCATTCTGATAGTCTAGAAACTTACATATTTACTTGTCTTTATAAATGCTACATGAAGGAAATCTTTAAAAACATATTCACTTTACGTCAGTTAAGTTAAGGTGAAGGTCATGACAAATACATTTTTTCCCATGTTTCAGCAGGCCTATTTATTCTTGCATTTATTTTTAAATTAACCAGTAACCTAACTTCTTTGTTCTTGCTATGAAAATCACATGTCCTGACAGGTAGGTTAGAAACACAAAACATATAAACACTAGAAACAGCTTCCTAAAATGCTCCATGATACCTACCTCCAGCTCCATTCTCAAATTTCAGACTAACACGTGTTGAGGCTTTTTGTGCACTCCATGCAGACACGTGATCCAATTAGACCCGTCGTGGTCACCATGACTCTCAGGTGCACTGGGCAGGTAATCAGTGACGTAATAATTGCCACTTTTTCAGCCAGTGAACTTGTGTTATCAAAAGTCAGCTCCTCAAATACTCCTTAACCTCAGAGATGTTTTATTTGGTCCATTGGTTTATACAGTATGTTTGTACCTCTGTTTTTTCACTGCTATTGTTGCACTTATTACTTTTTAGAATTTTATAAAGCTATATTTTATGCTACCTGTTTGCACATTGTTTACATTCTGTTCTACAGTAGAAAATCAATACTTCTGAAATCACAGTTTTATGGGTCTTATACGAAATGCATGTTTTAATTGTTTGTTTGTTTTATTTAGAAAGCAAAAAGGGTGTTTAAAAGATAAATACACAGGCATGTTGAGCTGAATGTTTTACAGTTGGAAGTCTCAGGTAGATTTATTGAAGCAGCTAAAAGTTTGGAGGACATAATAAATGTAATAAAAGTAGCTGTACATGATAATGATGCTTCGGATTCTGGGTCAAATTGTGCAGACTGGCTCATAGACCTTTTTCACAGCAGACATGTTGACATTTCATAGTAGGTAAAGCACAGGTGTATCTAAAACCATTAATGATGGCTGCATTCCACTTAGGAGAGACCCTGGTATTGCTGACTCACTGAAATAGCTTACTGGGACACTTGATGACAAGTCAAAATGTCTGCTGTGAAAAAGGTCCATAGTCACATAACTTACTGACACACTTGAATATAATGGAGGCATCATTAGTGACACCTGTGCTTTTCCTGCTGTGACATGTCAAAGTGTCTGCTGTGAGAAAGTCCTACTGCATGCATCTTCCCTGAAGTAAAGTTTATATTTTACAATGTTTATTGTATTTAACCTTGATGCACGAATAATACTTTGCTGTTTGTATCTTTAGGCATGACTGTTGTGAAAAGATGAGATGAAAAGGAAAACCAGGTAACTGCATGCTTAATTACTTCACATTGTCTTGGAATGCCTCACAGTAGAGCCTTCTGAGAATGCAAACTCACACTAACCTTTAGGTTTTATTACGCACTGAGCAAATCATCCTCTTAGACAATTAAGCAGCTGCCTCATCTGTCCATTAGAAATATTTGTTCAAATTTAGCTTAGATTCTGCTACAACCAAGACAGAAATGAAAGTAATATTGGGGTCCAGCATGAATATTTTCCATATTCAGCATGAATATTTTGTTTTAACATGTCCTGTTACTTATCGTATTAGTATCCCTATTTTATCAGTAATATCTGTAATATATTTCTGATATAATTACCTTTTTTTTGGTTTAGCACAAAAAAAAAGAAATAAGCAGTAAAAGCAAATGTAAAACAATAAAGAGGTCTGAGATCTGTCTCATGACTTGGAATCAGATGATCTGTGGCTCACACAAGGTTGATCAGTTCCTCCCTTTTATCTAATGTTTGATGTAATCAAATAAACAATAAAATGTTCTTAATTTATTGGTTAAGGATATAATTTACAGCATATGTATATAATAGATTATCATAACTAAACACCAGGAGGATAGGCCTACTATTTCAGGTTAATCTTGGCAGTGTTGCAGTTGTGAAAAGTGTCCATTAGAGGGAGACAAACACCTGAGAAATCACTAATCCATCATGTTCTCTGGATGTTATTCTCTGAAGTGTGTGTGTGTGTAATGTGGTAAATTACATTGACATCAATTTGATGATTTAATCGAACATCAGTCAAACTTGCCGATTGCTCTGCTGGTATATCTTTATTATGCTTTTCATTGCTCTTTTTTGACCAAACATCTTATAGTTTATCTACTTAGTAATGTTCCTTCACACAGCTGATTTTAACCACAGGAAGACAAATCCTGACTTGCAGCAGTGACGACACACTGGCATTTAGCTAATTCAGCAGAAGTCATTTTGTATTTCCAGGCAGATCGTGTGGTGGCACTCAGGAGCAGCAGCTCTTGCAGCAGGTTGCATCAGTCTCTTCAGATCAGGCCTCTGCAGCTGTGAACAGCACCACCCCCCACCCGCAGCACTCTGGGTGCCTAACAAGGTGAAACCACCGTCACATGTCAGTGTGTGAGGTGACAACTGAGCTCATATTTACCAACAGCCAAGGACACATATCGCAGTCTGCTCAGATATCAGGGAATGTTACGCATTAGGAGATTTACAGCACCGCATCAGATGAAACTGCCTCAACCTTGGCCAAAAGATAAGCCTGCTAGTTAATATGTAGTCTCTCTTGCCAGACCTATCTCCACAGCACTGGAGTAGTTAATATGAAACTAAGGATACAAGGTAGAGCAGCCCTTGACGCAAACTGTACAGTAACCAGACAAACCAGTGTTGTTCAAAGCATTTTATTGCATTTTTTTTTTTTTTTTTTAAAAACATACAAAATTCCATAGCAACAGTCAGAAATGTTGCTTTGAGTGAACTGCAATCATTCACATGGTACAGTAAAGTGCTTATTTTAAATCAAAATATTTTTGTATTTAAAAAGGATGTATTATTTTAAACTTCTTCCCATGAACATGATGGGCTTGGTGGGATACAGCCAGTGTTAATCAGGTCTCAACTCCCAAGAAAGAACGCTGGAGGACTGAATAAACGTTGACAAAATAACCATGTCCATGAAATGAACCATTTATAAAACATTTGATCAATGTTGCTGGATTGTAAATGCTTTTGCCAGTGGGCTACATTCAAATTGTGGAGAGGTTGATGGACTGTCCATTTGAATGAATGGTTTTTAACACTTCCTTACTTCAAAATGACTTAATATAAAAATTGCGAGGCTTATTCCCCCCCCAATAAAAGGCAGTCCGAAAACCTACCGCCATTTGACAAAAGTAGAAATGGTTATGACCAAGAATACTCTAACATTCAGGATATTACAGAGAATGGCCAAAACCTGTGCGTTTGAGTATCCAACCCCTGTCAAAAAGTAGGGACCAACTCATGAGATGCTCAAAAGGGAGAAAAAAAATAAAAATAAAAGTCAGAATACTGAACTGTATAGGTATTTTCAAAACCCCAAGATTGCCTTGATCATCAGTTTAATGCTTTGAGATTACCGATAGCTAAGTAGTTTCCCCAAATGGAGAAGAAACCGCTGCATACACAAATTCAAGTAAGTCTTATTATAAGACATAGAACCCCTTAACGATTCATCTGTAGAAAGGTTTTTTTTTTTAAAACTATTACAGTGTCCTATTATCAGCATAATGACACCAACAGAGCCATTTCCAGAGTACCGTCACTGAAGTGCTGGCAACAGGACATGGACAATCCAAATCCCTCACTTCTAAGGTGATACATGTTCAATGTCATGATTTGAACCCTCTTTGGTGAAATGGCTAGTGTTGTGAGAAGTCATCACGAGTCCATTACCTGTTAGTTTTAGAATGAGCTTTAACTTAATCTGAATTAAAAAAAAAAAAATTGCCAACTCTTACACATGAAAAAAAATAAAAACTTAACACTCGCTTTCACTGGGCATGAACGCTCCAGATCAACTAAACAAACTTTCCATCTCATACGCTGAACTTTTAAAAACACAAAACAAGGAAAACATCCGGTGTTTCACCTGAACTTAACAGCACCTGCATGGAAATCACCATATAGAAAATAAATCTTAACAGCCATACAAAAAAATAATAAAAAGTGGGGGAGGGGGAGATCAGTGTGGCACTGACATGGAGTTTTCAAACATGAAAAATAAAGTAAACTTAATACAGCTACATGTCCGTGGAAGACTTTTTTTGTTTTTCTTTTTGTGGAATGTTTTTCCTATTTTTTTGTTTCTTTTTTGAAAAATACCATCTGCCTCTTAGTTGTAAGGTCATTATTTTGAAAGGGGTGTCTCATATAAAACAAGACAATGGTGAACCTTTGGGGGGAAATGGTCCAAATAAATGTATTCGATCAACAAATGACACTCAAGTCACATCTGCCAAAATGTGCTTTTCAAACCCCTGATAGGAGTTCTAACCTTTACTGCCAAAATATTCAAGGTTCAATATAATGCAATAAATCATATGTAGAAACCAAAATTACAAACAAAAAATAAGTTCTGGTTGTGGCAAGGGGACAAGTCATGAATTCTTTCCAATTAAAGTAACACTGACCCTGTTTCACTTGCCTAGCCATTTAACATAATTGGCTTGTACCAACATACCAGATATACTGCAGAGCTAGCTCAAATTTAATTTTGGGGGGCCATGCATCATAAACCAATTCAAATGGTTTAAATCAATACTATTAGACTTGCCTGATGGTCTCAAACACTGAAAGTGTTGCCACTGATAATTTGGTATAAATGGTGGTGTAATAAACTGAATAATCTGTACAACAGTAAGTCATGGCTGGCTGGGTACAGACAAACATTCTTTGCTCCATGAGCAATAAGTGCATGGCCACCAAGCTAGATGAGTGCATGTTTAATCTCCGACATTGACAGAGGAGGCTCAGTGTTGAGAAATGTATCTTAAAATTGAGACAAAAAGAATCTTTGAAGTCCCCAGCCATATTAATGAACCGCACCAGGCACAGACAGCATTGGCTTACAGCCCCTCCAACCCCTTATGCTGAATCCCTTCGAGACAGGAACAGCCTTCATCTTGGCATTTTGCATAAGCTTGTACGTATCTGCAGATGGGCCATTCATGCATATACATACAGGCAAAGAGAACATTCTAGATAACTTAATTCACAGTGGATCCAGTTGTTAACGTGGGAGCAGCACAACAGGTTGTCCTTTGGTGTCGGAGCTTAATTTCGAAGATAAGTGTTCTGCTTTCTTCTGAACTGAGTTTTATGAAAAAGGAGAAAAAAAAAAAGAAAAAAAAAAATATATACTTCTCTCTCTCTCCCCCAAATCATTAACTGGACCTTGTCCCCGACCTGTACGTGCACATGTGTGTTTGCTATTTGCAGGCCCTGGGCTGATGTGCTTCAGAAGTGCTGCAGAAGGGCAGAAGGCATTTAGAGGAAGGGCTGCAAGCAGCATCTCCTTTTACAGCGAGGCAAGAACGCCTGAATAGCAGAGGAACCAAGGCCAGCTAAGTCAGAGAGAGGGGCCAGAATGGTGAAGAAAGAGTCTCAGAGTAGACCTGGACTTAAATCTAAACGGAAGGTCGGAGGTCAGGGTTGACAAAGATCAGGCACAGTCTCCTACAATAACGAGAGGAGCCAAGAGCTGACAAAGCTCTGCAGCAGAGACGGGCCCTCCCTTGAGCTGGCTGTTTTGCTGCCTGCGCCTGGCCAGCTTGGAGTTGGAAGGAGGAGAGAGGCGCATAGAAGAGCCAGTAGCGGTAACAACAAATGGGACTTCCTGCTGCTGCTGGTCTTCCATGCCATCCTGTTCGGCCAGCTGCCGGTTAACAGCCATGGCCTTGTCAGCAAAGAATGTCAGATCCCTGGCATTGCTGGCTCTAATGGACAAAATCACAAACACAAAAACAGTCAAATTAATTCCAAGGTGCAAATATTTTAGTAGTGTGCAAAGGAATGCAGTCTGCTGTAGCTGCAACAAAGTTTTCTTACCTTTGATGCAGGATGGATGTTGGCAAAGTGTCGGATGCACCCTGAGGAAAAAAAAATAAATGTTAAAAGTTATAAACCTCAAGACTTACCAATTAACCCCAAACATAAAAATGTCTGTCAAAGACATGCAGAAGAGGCTTCATAATTTTGAACCTACCCCCTGCACCCAGGGGTGCTGCAGCACCTGGCTGGCACTCAGGCGGTTTTTGGCGTCCCGAACCAGAAGTTTGGATATTAGGTCTTTGGCACTTAAGGAGATGCGAGCCCAGTCTTTCTCTGGAAACTCATATTTTCCTTCCTGGATGCTCTCAAACAAAGTGTTCTAGAAATGGACATAAAAACACATACCATCAGTCACTTTGACCTGGATGGAGACGATACATTGTTTAAGTGTCACTAATGTCCTGTACAAGATATAGGAAACTGAAGTGCTGAAATAAGTTGTCAAATTCTTACCTGGCAGGTGTGGCAGGGTTCCCCTAATTCCCAGCCACAGTCCCCTCCACATCGGCCTACGAAAGGTGGGTAGCCGCTCAGCATGATGTAGAGGATGACTCCAAGGCTCCACAGGTCACAGCGCTTGTCATAAATTGTGGCTTCCTCACTGAAGGCCTCAACCACCTCAGGTGCCATGTACTCTGCTGAGCCACACTGTGAAACAAAAATAAAGTGTTAGCTCCAGGGATGACAAAAAACACCAAGTACAGCTGAAAGAAAGTTGAGAGAGAAACACATCTCATTTGGCAGCAGCCCACGTTCCTTCATTCAGCTGATACCTCGTGTTTGCAAGTGTTAAAGCTTGGGGCCTACTCTTTGGCTGTGCGGTGGGAGGCGGCAGCCTATGTGACTGTCACATGCTTATGCGCAGTGATGGGTTCATTTAAAATTAGCTATACAGCTTTTCTCAGTGTTAAGGACACCCAAGTAGAAACATCATGTACAATTACATATCAAGGGTAGAGGAAGGGAGGCCTATGCTATAATGAAGCAGGTTAGTGTGTGTAGGCAGCAGCAGTGACTCACTACTTTGACCATCCAGCTGTACAGAAGCCAGGCAGAAAGGGCTGAGGGCAAGGGTTAGCTCAGCTCTGACGGTACCTTGTTATGCAGCTAAGAAAGAAATTAGGCCAAACACTGAGCAGGGAAAAGAGGATTGGGTGTCCTGCAGAGCCAGAGACTGGGCTGAGCCCTCGCCAGTTACGTAACTTAGAAACAAACACCAAATGTCGTTTTAAAACTTTAGGAACAGAAAAGACTAGCAGGTGGCTAGTTCAGCAGGATGCGTATAGACTACTGGTATAAATTCTGAGAACCTGCTCTGATCAGTTATTTTTAACAGTAGCCCATATGCATTTTAGATGAGAATTTGTCCCGACCAAGGCAAAGCCCTCTGGCCTATATTCTTCCATCTGTAGGTGAGCATGTTTACATGGAGCACACATCTATTGTGTCCCAGTACCATATAGCAGCTGTCTCCTAACTCCTCCTACCCTGCTGCACCCTTATGTAATGAAATTTGCTGCACAGGAATCTCATCTCAGACAAAGCTGCTTCTGTAGGAGAGAAAACCCCAACCCCCACATTTCCACCAACAACACCATGTCTGGCGACCGCCTCCACAGACAAGCTCACAGGATTCAGGCCAAATGCAGCTGCCGCAGAAATAAAAGACACGGCACAAAAGGATTTGTTTGCCTACCAAGGTGCCCCAAAACTGAAAGGCAATGAGAAAGCTGTGCTATCAAAAAACTGCCATCGAAACTAATCTCGTTTTAAAGCCACCCAAATACACCGCCAGGATAAAGATAGCCAGTCATGGACTGCCTGCATTCCGCAGTGATAAGAGCTGAAGAGGGTCAGTGAAATAACAGCAATCTCACATTTGTTCTTCCTGTGCTGCTGCAGCTGCAAACTCTTTCTGAATTTGCATCAGTCACATCCTCCTCAAACCTTCCTGTAAGCTACAGATTGTTGCTATTCAGCTACCACAGGATTTTTTAGCGTCGCAACCTGGGGCTTTCCTGAAACCATGTGACTAGTCAGGCCATACTGACACCACTGATGACACACACACACACCTCTGCCATTTGTAAACTACAGGATTATTTTTAAGAGACTTACAGCAAAGAGACCTGTTATGTCGTCATGCAGCTGCATCTGTGACCACAAATAACAGACGCAGTTCTAGGACTTTTTTTTTTTTTTTTTTTTTTTTTTTTTTTAACTGTCTAAGCTGCTTCTCTGTAATGTTTTCATGTTGAAGTTTCACCCAGTCCAACTTAATTCAATTTTATTTATAGTATCACATAACGAGTTCTCAGGACACTTTACAGATAGAGTAGGTCTAGACCATGCTCTATAATTTACAAAGACCCAACAATTCAAGTTAAAAAAAAAAAAAAAAAAACCGTTCTTAACTAAAATTAGCTCTTCCATGTGTTGTCCATTGTACAAGAGAGCACAGACATTTTTTAAACAGCCCCTAGATGAAGATGAATAAAAACGCATTTGGTTGGATCAGGAACATAAACAATAAATGCTAAGCAAATTATATTGTGCAACTGTAGGAATGGGGAGGTGGGGGGGAGGGGGTAGGGTGAGGGTGCCAATATAACAGATAACATTGTTCCTGTGACCAGGAAAACAAGCCAAAACGCATGAGCAGATAAACAGACTGGGTATTTGTACCTCCCAGTTACCCTCCCCCTTCCACTGGTCGAGCCAATCACATCTCAGTTGCTAGGTATAGGGGGAAAGACTAAAATTTCTAGAACAAGCCTTATGCACAGCCTTTGTAAAAAGCACATAAAAAACACAGACGAGCGCGGTTGGGGCCACTGGGTGGAGACTAAGCAGAAAGACAGGAGGGTGGATGTTTTTCTCTTATACCACAGAGAGAAAAGGGAAATGAGCAAGAGTTGGTGTGTTGTGGTTTCATTGTAACTTTATACCACAGGACATGGCCTTGTAAGAGTTACAATGTATTCCCTGCAGCCTTCAAGACAATGACACTGTGTCCTGTCCTCCGGCATAAACTTTTCCTACACTGAAATGTTGCATTAGAGAAAGTCTGGTGGTTATTTCCAAGAAAACTTTAGAATAAAAATAAATATGTGCACTCTACTGCACCAAACACACACGTTATCAAATCAGGCCCGACAAAGACTGTTCAGACTAAAAACAAGAGGCCTCTTGGGCCCCAAAACTATCTCCCTTTCAAATATTCCAGGGATGGGCTCTATCCATTAGTTCTGCTTAAGGAAGATGAAGTTACCAGTGTAGAAACCCCCCCCACACACTCCTACATTCCTGCAGGCTAAACTGCTTCACCTGCTCTGGTCCATCTAGCCAGCCCCCCAGACAGCCAGTAGACCGACTATGTGCTGACATGTTCAGGGCTTTCCAGTTCAACATTACCATTCCCCTTTGAGGTTGCAAGGGTCCCACTTTTGTGGGCAGTGTTCAGAGGATTTGCTTTGTGTTGTGACGACAGCAGGAGTGTTAAACAATCATAACCCCTAAACTCATGTCCCTCAATATTTGCGACTGATAAGCAACTGGTCCATTTCAGAGTCCAACACTGTACTGCCTTAACCTCAAAACCCAACGTTCTCCCTCTCCAATCAGCGAGCTGCCCTGCCGCTAACACCACTGAGGAGTGCCCAATAGTCAACCAGCCAGTTGGACTTGATAAAGACATTGTTTTACAGTCTGAAAACACCCTGCTTATCCACAACGAGGTCACAAACCACTGTAAGGAAAATGTGACCAAGACCATATGACCGATTCATCTCTTCCCTGGTCTCAATAGCTATACTCATACATTGCTTACATGCATTTTACTGTAATAGCACTTTCCCCAATACCATTTATAAAAAGTGGTCTGAACGGTTTGGCGAACAAGACAAGCACAATATGCAGAACTTACAGGAGTGAGGAGTTCAGGGGTGGAAATGGGTGAGCTGTCGCTGTTTAGCTTGATCCCACTGCCCAAGTCAAAGTCACAGATCTTGACCGGGGAAATCTGAATCAATGAAAAAGATACAAGTTCAGAATCAAATTCATCTACACTTTGATTCATCAATATCATTTTGTGAAGAATATCTACTTGTGGGGCCAGAGATTTTCACTGCCACTTATTATCAGGGTTCATATCTTCATTTTAGGGCACGGTTTTAGTTGCCCTTTGCTCAAACATGTTTACAGTAAACTCACCTTGTCTGCACTCTTACAGAGGATGTTTTCAGGTTTCAGGTCTCTATGTGCCATTCCTGGGAAAAAAATGTAATCAATGCAATCAGTCAGTCTTTAATGTTAGTAAGCAATCATGCCAGAATCAAGTATAATGCATTTTCTTTTAAATATCTTTTTTTTTTTTTTTAACAAAAACAAAGCATTGCTTTTTTTGGATGATCATGAGTAGTAATACAATTTGCTCGCCATTTTGTACAAGTGGTCTTACCCTTGTTGTGCAGGAAATTTAGAGCGCTGGCGATGTCCTGCACGACAACACTTGCTTCCTGCTCACTGAAGTGCCGTCTCTTGTGAATTTGTGCCAAGATAGACCCTAATAGGAGCAACAATGTGAGTATACCAGCTCCATTTGCAAGTAAAAAGCATAGAATGAATGCTTTCCCACACAGACAAACAACTGGCTACACACTAGAAACTGTGCACATGCTTTACAGGAATGTTTAAAAATAAACAAAGCTCTGATGCAGGCATCCTGCAGCAGCTATAATTTACTAACCTCCTCTAAGCTTTTCAAACACCAGGTAGAATTTGTCTTCCTCTTCAAAGAACTCCACCAGCTCCAGGATGTTACTGCAGAAAAGAAAGAAAAAAGCACTCTGAGCCAGTTTCAACTAGGGATGGGTCGTCATTTTCGAAGGGTCATTGTCTTTCCTTGTTTTTGACTGGCCCCTGGTAGCACGTAACACATTGCTACTGTGTGTGGCACATTTAGTTCGGCTCTTTTCCTCACAAGGGCCGTCAGTCTGTGGTACCGTCTCCATACATTCATCAGGTAGCATTACTTTAGTTGGTCATGATGGCAAAAGGACATTACCTGTGGCCCTGGCATTGATAGAGCATCTCAACCTCACGGAAGACACGGCTGCGGCTGTGACCCGGTCTTTTCTCAATGATCTGGAACAGAACATTAATGTTCAGCCATGTTACCATAAGAATCTCCCAAAGATAAACATCTATCCATGCCCAGAGCCCATCTGTTAGAGTTTGTTTCGCTGAAGTCCTCCCCCTCAAATTGCACCGCAAAACTCCACTCCTGGTTGTTTTAACTGTATAGCAGAGATTATATATTCCATATACAGAGCTCTAGAACTAGTTTCCTTCTAGACCAGCATTTTCCTAGCCTAGAAATCTAGACACACCCTAGCAACAGCAAATGTAATTTGCACCCAAGGGGTCTAGCAACTCTCAGTTACCTTGCAAGCTGGAAAAAAAAAAAAAAAAAAACCTAACTCTGGCCAGGCCAATCACATTGTGTATAGAGTCGGTGGGCGGGTTTATGGCTGCTGGGAATAGCAGTCTTTTGAATCTGCTTTGGCCGCGACTCTTGAAGACTTGGAGTTAAGCTTTTCTTTGAGAAAAGAACGGCACTGAAGTCATTCTTAAAAAAATAATGATGTGTTTGAGAGTTTTGCCGACCGGATACGGAAAAAGATTAATCTATCAACTAGCTCTGCTACCTTCTTCGTTGCTCTGCCTGGTTGTAGCGCTATCCTATTGCATGCAGAGAATTTGAAAGACAACCGTTTATCCCACCCCTCGGATTGAGCCCCGTCAATGGTGAGTTCCCAGACCAACATCTTAATGTGGGTCTGGCATGACAGTTGTAAAGAGTGATTAAACTACTTTCAGTGTTGCCTGCCAAAGCAGAGACAACAGCATGAGAATGTAACAAGTCACAGGATCTCTATATTTAGCACTTCATGCGTGACCCATATTTAAATCTGAAGCACTCGAGCCATGCATGTTCTTTGAAACATCCCATCAGCTAATCCAAAACTTTTACGATAAACAAAAAATGCTTGCTAAATATAACTGCGCTGCCTGGAACTAAACCACCGAGGGGCCACCAGCTGCACGATGCCCTGCCAAGAGAGACAGAAAGATAGACTGCTGACACCAAAGCAAAAAGGCCTGAATTTTCCAGCCCTGGTTGGTTATTGTCTGCTTGGGAGGCGGTGCATGTTTTTCTTCCTGGTAGCTGGATTACAGCGGCTATTGAAGCCCAGTGGGGCCAGAGTTGCAGTTGTGTGTCTAGGATTAATAGACAGACAAGAGGCATGTGAGCAGTTTAAAGCCTCTGCACTGTTCCAGTCTGAGTCAGCAACACAAAGAGCCCCCAATCAGCTCACTTTCTCCTGACCACTACACAAGCCTCTCACCCTGATAATGACTGGCAGATAACCGCAAAACATAGCTGACAAATGCACTAACCTCATGATAAGCGGACAGTTAGAGAAGTACTAGATTTATGGTTGCTTATCCAAATCACAGATCTGAATAACCGGCTGCAAAACATGGCCTCTGTTCAATCATCAACCCTGGGTTGGGAAAGAATACCTTTAAGGAGAAGTATTTGTTGGGAGAACCAGAGCTTCAGCTAGGCATGCACTACACAGCCCTCTGCTCACTCTTGGTGCTCTAAGGCTTTTGTTGCAATTGCAACACAAGGAACACACACATGAAACTCACTCCAGTCTGGAGGGGGAGGGGAGACAGGACATCTGGCAGGAGCCCCCCTCCAACTCCTAAGTGACCTTCAATAACTGCTGACCCTCGTGCCTCCTCCCCCAGAACCACAAAGTCTCAAGGGACCTAGCAAACCACCCTGGTGTAAACAATGCCAACAGATCATGGTCACATAATAGAATTTGATTCGATTCCCCTGAAATATTAATTGGTATGCTATGGACACTTGTTCCACTGGGATCTATCTATAGATGTTTGAACTGTTGACACCTCCTTTCAAAAGTTTTTAAAAACAGAATTCAACTGCAAATAGGGATTAATTAGATGTTAAAAATAGCTCAGTGTCTCCATGCGATTAGTGAGTTAGGTGCAATTTTCAAAAAGAAAAACAAGCCTCACTTCTACTTTTCTACATTTCAGCAAAGAAAAAAATCCACAATGTTTTGTTCCTAAAAATGAGGACGTAAGCATTACATATAAAAAGTGAAAAAAGGAAATCCCCAGGAGTCAAGACATGTATTAACAAGTCCACACCTGATTTGGACACAGAAAAAAAAAAAAAAAAAAGTAAAAGTAAAACTGTACTGAGCGAGAAGGAGAACAAAGCAGTGTAAACAGCTTGGGCCACAACCCTCACCCAGCACCCCTCCTTCTCTGTGTGGGTTTTGTTTTGGCAGTTTCCAGTACACAATGTTCTTACAACTAGCGTCCTCT
Source organism: Perca flavescens (assembly GCF_004354835.1). Taxonomy (NCBI): domain Eukaryota; kingdom Metazoa; phylum Chordata; class Actinopteri; order Perciformes; family Percidae; genus Perca; species Perca flavescens. Next base: position 26,224,613 of record NC_041339.1, read on the forward strand.
GTAAGCAATAGGCGTAATGAAAAAGGGGTGGGTATATCCCTCCCAGCTTTCTGATAGGCTGACCATCTGTAAAAACAGTGAGGGGAAGTGTCTAACAGCAGCTAGTGTTGCACATTAAGAAAGAAAAAAAAGAAAAGAAAAAGAGTACAGCAGTAGCACAACACAGATGAGAGCCAGCAGACATCCATTATAGAGAGCTAAACAAAGAAAAGAAAAAGAAAGTATCCTGCCCCAGGATCAGAACTTCCCTCAAAAGAACGACCAGGGAAAAGTAGGAAACCTGGATCCCGTAGCTCTTCAACTGCATGTAATGCCACAGGGCTCCTTTATGTGCAAAGGCATTTCATAACTAACCAGTAACCACGTGCAGTTCTAGAAATGCAACGTCTCTATACTGATCTCTAGCCATGGTGACCCACACAGACAACAGGTGAGTGTTATGTGGCAACAAGGACAGTCAGACTCATGAGACAGTAGCACTGACTTGCAGGAATCAAGACTATGCATTATGCTAATGTTTTCAAATACATTTCAGTCATCCATATATGTGTGAAAATGTCTGCTTTCTTACCTTGACAGCATACTCTTTATTGGTGATGAGGTTGATGCATGTTTGCACCCTGGCATAAGCGCCCTCTCCTAGTACCTCTTCCTGCAGTCCGTAGACATCTGTAGCACGGAGTTTCATGTTACGAAAATACTCAATATAATTGAAGGAGCAGAATCTCTAAATGCACCGTACAATGTTTTATGAAGAGATTTATAACAGCGACATAATGATACTTGAAATAAAAGCTTTTACCCTCAAATCGTCCAGAGAAACTGTCAGTTGCCCGGCAACGCTTTTTCTTCTTGTTTCTCTTCTTGGCATCTGGGATGTCGATAGGCTGGCTGGAAGGTATGTCTGTCAAAATAGAAGTGCCTACATTATCATGTGCTGGCAAAGAAACAACCTAAAGTTTAAAGGGATACACCACAGTTTGTTGAAATAGGGCTTATCACGGTCTCCCCTAGCTGTAGATAGGTGGGCCAACGCATTTTTTGTACATGCATTGTTTTAGTCCGGTGCAACACCGGCAGCGCTGCCGGTAGTTAGCTTAGCGTAGTGAATGGAATCCTTTGTTGCGAGTTAGCATGTTGTGAGTAAAAGTGACCCAAAAAAAACAAAAACAACCCAATTACTTGCACCTATACAAAAAATGCATTGGCCCACCTATCTACAGCCAGGGTAGACAGTGATAAGCCCCATTTCAACTAACTGTGGCATATTCCTTTAAGTTTAAGACCGCACTTAAGGGAAATTTAAGGTCAGACTAGTGTTGTTGAGAGTAAATTGTACATTTATTTCAAATTGGAGAAACCAGCCTCAGTTAATGAACTAGGTAACTCTTGGTGCAACTACAGCATTATGGATTAACAAAACTCAGATACGAAAGGAACAATTAGTTAAAATACTTACCATGTCTTGGGGAGGAATCAAAATTAAATGACAAATCAATGAGATGGGATCCATTTTTAGTGAAGTCGTCAGATTCAAAGGGATTTTGGCCCTAGGAAATAAAAACAATATGCTAGTTAGGATTTGCAATCTTATCAATGACCCATTTAGCTGAGAGGATAAATTGTTATTCACAACTGATAAAAGCCTTTGCTATCTCCCATTCTGAAACCATAAAATAAGAGAAGACTCCGAACAGCTGATCAGTGGAAACTTTTAAAAAACTACCATAAATATTTGATGCACAGCCACCTAGTAATCTAAAGACCCACAGCAGTCCATCCTAACATAATACAAACAAAAAAAGAATGCAAGAGCAAGCCACATTCCTGCAACAGTTCTTTAACTCTTAGCTGCCGACCTCTCCAGTCACACTTTCAATAACTGAACATGTCCCACCAGGCCACACAGTACATTTGTCAGCCATAAGACGTGGGAGAGCAACAGATGGGTTTATATATAGCGAGGTGAGGTCCTCTCTTACATGCTGACAAATGTTCTCCGATTATAGAGACTTCCCAAAAGGCATGATGATAGCTGCTCTGCATTTTCCCCTCAACAAATCTTCAAACTCACCCTGAAAGAGCGGTGGAATCCAGTGACCTCGGTGATCTTATTTTGCACCATTTTGCTTTGATTTGGGATGATGTTTTGGTGGATGTGCGGCGGCAGTGGTTTTTTGGGATATCAATTTGCACTTCTCCGAAACAAAAAGTCGTTTCAGAGGGAGTAGCAAGTGATCACACTGCGCTGGCTGGTCAGCTTGCTGCTGCGCTTTAAACGGGAGCCCTGTGGACAATACAAAACACACCGCAACGTTATACCCTTATTAACAGAGCAAATGACACCAACGTACAATAAACGTTTCGCCAAGTTCAAATGAACGCTTAACCATGACTAACGTTATAGCAGATTAACATTAGGGAATATTCGTCACACGTTCGTGTGCAATAAAAACAGAGTGCAACAACAGTTAACTGCATCGCCTTAGCTATTGTTGTAGGTTGGCTACATAACGCTAGATAGATCTATGGGTTCGCTACAGCCATTTAGCTAGCTAGCTAGTTAAATAAGCAAAATTAAGCGGTTACGACACGGAGAAACTCATTACAACACTAAAGTCCGGTTAAGATAAGCAAATATGTCGGAAAGCCACGCTGTTTTCAGTCGTAGAGTGACGGTTGAGGCCGCCTCAACAGCCGCAGGGAGGCTAACATTTGTTTAGTCATAACGGCCAAGTCCCAAGCACTGGTCCCGAGTTGATCGTTGTCACAGATTCAATTTTAACGTCAGACAACAAAGGTTAGCGACCGTTATCTCCGTAGTGTTGCGAGAAGAACGATTACGTTTGAAATTGCCAAAACAAAATGGCAGAATGAACAGCCGCTATCCAAAGCTAACGTTACTTTTTTTGTACTCACCCCGTTGTTAATTTTACAGCTCCAGCGTTAGCGTCGTTGTTTGACCCACTGCTTCACAAGCCGCAGAGGACGGTCAAGGGAGGGGGATAGCCTGATAGTGAGTGCGTGGAAGGTGGCGATAAAGCTACGGTTTATGTGTTTTTATAACCTCTCTGCTGACTCCTCCTTGACTCCTCCTTGTCTCCTCCCTCCTCAGAACTGCATCAACAGACGGGATGCATCACGTGCTTTCTAGAAACGGATATGGCGGCTAGATACCATTTCGTCTCGCTGCAACCTTCTCGAGGTAAGAACGGGTAAGAAGCATAAATAGTTGCTCGACGTGGTGCAGAAGACATACAGTAAGAATTAACTTTAAGAGGTACGTCATTTAGTAGTTTAACATCGACTTACGTGAAAACCTGAACATATTTTAGGAAAAGGTCTCGGAGACTAAAGTAACACACGATATGGTACTCAGCCAGTGAGCTCTGTTTTGTTCTAGAGGCCACACCACGGGATGTATAGAGGAACAAAACCGCGAGTACGTGCACATTAGCACAGTCAGCCCCCCACGGCTGTTCTGAAGAAAGCGATCTCAATGGAGGTGGAGAGAGACGGGACTAGCGCAGCAATGCAGCTGTTGACAGACCAAGATCCAGCCCCAGTTTACACTACATGCGTTCAAATCATAATAACGACCTGCTGCTTCATTAGGCCTACGTGTAAAAGTCCTGCACTCCTGCAAATTTTTACTCAAGGACAAGTACAGAATTATGAGCATCAACATGTCAGTTATTAATATAATGCTGGATTGTTATTGATTACTGTGTATGCAGCATTTTTGTTGTGGCTGCTTGAAGTAGCCTAAAGCTTTTTTTTTTTTACTATTTTATACTGTTTGATCTATTACAAACATATTTAAGATAATAATGATCATATATTTTGTATGTAAAACCTTAAACTTAAAAAAGTAATCAGTAACTACAGCTGTCATGTAAATGTGGTGGAGTAAAAAGTACTAACCAAAAGCCAAAGTGCAAAATGTAGGCCTATAAGTGCATTTTTTAAATAACCATCATATTTTTTCTATATATTTTTTAAAATACAGCTAGCCTACTTAAATTACATAAATGGGAAATGTATTCAAAAATGATTCATACAATGTTACAGCAATTAGTAATTTGTAATTGACAGGGAAGGTGATCACGATGGCAGAAACGTGTTCTCTTATAACCCATCGGTGTGTGAGATGCCAAAGCAACATTGCCACAGACATGACAAGTCCATACAGTATGTCCAGAGATTAAGAGGCACAGTAGAGGAATGGCAAACCCCTTTTTGTTATTTCATATTAATATTGTTCTTTTACATGAATTCACCTAATTATTTCCAGAAACTTACTATGTTGCATTATATGCCAAGAAGTGTAAATGCTTTATTGTGCTACGTGCTTTGTTGTCAAACTGTACAGTATGTCCTCATTGATTTGTTATGTTAACTGTATCACTGCATATAATCCCTTGTCCACAGACCTGCTCTGTATAGCATTAATGTATTGTTTAACAAAGGTGTTCAAGTTAAAACCATGTACGGGTTGTTTTCAGAACTCGACTGTCTTGTGACCGGAGCCTTTCTGCCTCTCCTCCTCCTTTCACCTTCTGCCCCTAAAACATAAACCAATAGTAGCAAACATTACGCAAGCTGTTGGCAGACTATCCCCAGCCAGGAGCACATGGTGTAGTCGCAGGTTTAGTAGGAAAACAAGATCATACTTCGAAGTGTCACTCCAGGTCAAAAGGAAGAGGGATAGGCCATCATAAATAACTATAGGTGGTAACAACCCTTATTTTTGATGTGAATGGCACTCAAACAGGAGATACTTGGGAGCGGGTTCTGTTTTTAGGCAGAGTGTACCAGCGTGAAATGTGATAGAGGCGCGTCTCTGTTGTTCATGAGGACAATGCAGTTCAGGGATTATTCCTCTGATATCCTGATGCTGCATGGAGATAAAGCTGCAGATATTTGTTCAGCCAAAGTGTCATGTTGTTATCATCTGTCTCAGTGGATGTGTGCATCTGCATCATTTCCACTGTGTTTAATAAATAACATTCTCTACATATAGCTAGTGTATCACTTAGCAATGCAGTAAGCTGCACTGAAATTGAATACAACACGTTTTCAAAATGGCAATGCACATGTTTCAACATGGGCCAGTCAGCATATATTCATGCAGTGCAGCGCAACATTGTTCAAAATCATACAACTTTATTTTAAACTCTAGTGGAGGTCCCAAATGTTCCTGAGATGCCAAATCATTAGCGAGACCAGTACAGTATTTCCATTTGATGCAAGGTGCAGCCATAAGAAATATGGAGTCTTAGGTTTGAATACTTCACTCAGTGTAAACATCATGTAGCTTTAATGGAGAGCTACATAATGTATGTGATACTGTCAGCAAACCACTAAGTAGAAGTAGAAAACTTTATGTTTAAGGCGTTAATGATAACCCCTAAATGCTGCTATCCTCATATAAATTGTCAAAGCTTAAAGCTAGATCCAGTAGAAAAGCTACACTAAAAACACTTTAAGGGCTAGAAGTAATTTTGATTGATGTTTTGAAATTAACTTCAGTCTCTGGACCAGGAGGATTTGTTGCAAAAACATTCCTGCACTATCCATTATAAACAGTGCAGTACTACCTGCTACATGCGTCTGTGCATGTGAAAAAGTATGTTGTCATAACTGTGAATGTATTCATGAAATGCACGTCTGGCACGTTCAACTGCAGCTGTCGAGGGCCAAGAAGACACATGAGGAACCAGCCATCTTACACGGTTACAATAAGTTGCATAGCTTTCTCTAGTAGGAAGGTCGCAGTGCCCCAGGGTGTTGATCGTACCATTTCTAAAAAAAAAAACTCTAGAGCAAACTTCTTAGAAAACAAGTCGCCTCCAGTCAGGAAAATACTCAAACATAACCTTGTACATGCTTTAGGTTTTATAGAAGAAAGTCCACATACTGGAGCACTGATATGAATCCAACATTCAGCAAACTCCTTTGACACAGAAAGAGTTAGGATTTTTGAAACCACCTTTGTTTTTGTTCCAGTTGTGCTCTGGAAAAAACTTTTGTATTCTTGTTACATAAGAATATATAACACAGCATTTTAAAATGAATCACATTTTTAAATTCTTAGAATCTCCTTTCAGATTGGGTAATACACCAACAACGGCAATACTGTATATCAACACACAGCTCAAATGTTCAGTAATTCCCATTGACTTTTCGAGCTCGGCTGTCATGTTTATGTCACTATTACATTTTTAATAACTTACACAAAGTTTTAGTGTTTACATGTTATAAGTCATCACCTATGCACTTTTTTTTTTTTTTTTTTTTTTTTTTTTTAAACTACTGATTTAAAACTACATAGAGATGGAATGTTATGTTTTATGAATGTCTTAATACAGAGTGAGATAGCCTATATCTATGTTACACTGATTGTATTGTCTTATAGTGGAGCATTGTGACATTGATTAGGGCTGAAACTAATTATTTTCAGTGTTGATTATTTTCTAAAAATATCGTTTGGCCTGTTAAACCTCAGACAAGATGTGACACCTTCAAATAGCTTGCTTTTTCCATGAAAGAAAAAAAAATTCATGGAGTGGAGAAGATGGCATGTAAAATGTTTTGGCATTTCTGCTTGGAAAAAGTATTTTAACGATTATTTATCAAAAGCTGCATGGGCTTAGGTTGGACCAACTGAGATAGCTTTCCTCTGCCCCCCTTACATAATTCCTCATCTTACTGGAACTTTTGTGGGTCCTCTTCAACTGTGGGCCTCACAAAATGATGATCACTTTTCATCCCTATACTAGCTACAGCTCTGCACTGACTCACAGGCCACAAAACCGTTAAGGGTGTGTGCTCATTCCAACATTTGCTGAGTCACATTATCTCCCAAACCCTTTTCTCTACGTGTCAATAATCACACTGTACCATCAAAACAACAGCTAGACCCTGCTGTGTAAACCCCTGCCAGAGTTGGACAAGCTCCAGTCTGATTCGTTTCAGACTGAAATCCTTCCCCTTTGTTCTTGGCGTCTTTCCAGTACTTTCCTCCATGTCTTGCAACCCCTTCAGGGGCATTCTGGTACATTCCAAAAGAGAAAAACACCAGAGGGAGCGAAGAGCAAAAGGCGAATACACACGTAACACATGCTGCCAGAGTACAGTGGAGAGTTGAGGAGGAAATGACTCTGAGAGGAGGGACAATCCTGTAAGAGGATCAGGTTTCAGCAGGCAATGAGGTCATTTCAGTGGTTGATGTTATGGGGCAGATAGTTACATCATGTTGGTTTATTAAGATTTATATTAGCATGTCAAACATTATGTTGAAAGTGGAAATACTATTTTAGCTGTGAATATATTGATAGACCGTTATGGAATGTAACTAAGTACATTTATTCAAGTGCTGTACTTAAGTACAATTTTGAGGTACTTGTACTTTACTTGGCTACTTCCATTTTACACTACTTTATACTTCTACTGTACTACATTTTAGAGAGAAATATTGTACTTTTTACTCCACTACATTCATTTGACAAGCTTAAGTTACTTCATTTGCAGATTCATTCTAATTCAGAATATTATCAACAAATACTGCTGGTGTATTATCCTAGATTAAACTACACAGTAGGGCTGGGCGATATGGAGAAAGTCAAATATCACGACATTTTTGACCAAATACCTCGATATCGATACCGCAACGATAGTGTAGTTTTGACTATTGGTGCTTTCACCAAATATTTACACAATGAGATTTTTTATAAGTAATCACCAGTAATGTGGATATAATGACTAAATGGGTAAAGGTAAATAATAGAACAGTTACAACAGTCTGGTAAGTTCAGAAAATGACATCACTTTACTGTAATGCAGCCTTTAAAACCAGGAAAAGACAACACTTATGGCATATTACGATACCCAAAATCTAAGACGAAATCTAGTCTTATATCACGATATCGATATAATATTGATATATTGCCCAGCTCTACTACACAGCAGTGTATAAGTAGTTCAAAGCAGCCCCACCTTTATGAGATGCAACACTAAAGTGATGTACACATTAATGCATTAATTATTATAATCCAATAATATATGTATTATTCTGAAATGGGTCATTCTGCATCATGAGTACTTTTGTACTCAAGTAAACATTTGAAAGCAGGACTTTTACTGGCCTATTGGTAATTTTACATAAGTAAAATATCTGAGTACTTCTTCAACCATTGCTGATAAACATGCAGTTGCACAAACATCCAGTTGAGGTTACTGTCAGTTAATAAGTGGTGGAAAGTAACTAAGTACATTTATACTAGTATTTAAGTACTTGTACTTATGACTTTATGTTATGCTACCATTTTTCAACTTTTTAATTTACTACATGTATCTGACAGCTGTAGATACCGGTTACCGTGTAACATTTGCTGAGAATCATTAACTCAACTCACTGACAATGAAATATTTTTGTATTAGAATAGTTTTTACAGTCCAGAAAGAACACGTTCTTAGGTTTTATGATTGTCACAAATTGTTGGCTCATGCAATTATATCTTTACGTATGGGTGTTTGTGTGCGAGATTTCTGCTCGTTATTTGCATAATCCAGACCATTATGACTGATAACTGCTTTAACCGGACCAACAGTTGTTCTCAAGCCTATTCATGCAGAGCCGGTTCATTCAAAACAAAAACTCTCTGTGTATTCATAACATCACAGTCTGGCCTGTTTCTTGCATAACCAGCTTAATCGAATAATTAACCCGAATCAGGTCCAGAAAGGCCCTACTTCCCCTCTTCATGACAATAACTGGGACATTGGGCAGATTGCATAAGGGCTACAACATTAAACTGTAGGATTACACTTCTACTCCTCACTACAGACAGGTTTGGGTGTCTGATGCCACCCAGTGGACAGTTTTACATTCAGTCTGTTAAACATGTGCTGCCAGCAGTTTTGGCATGTGAGGTTTGAGTCTCGTGTGACCTTTAGCTGTCAAGTATCTGTAACAAACACCTGCAGGTTTGAAATCTAATAACCTGCCTTGTGGCCTGAGGCCCAATGTGTGCAATGACACAGACTTGATAATGTCTGAGTCACCAACAGCCTATTACTGTATTATTTATTCATTTATGTGTTTATAACTGTTATATAAATGATACCAAGCCCCAAATGTATTTAAATGTTCTACAAAATATACAATATTCTCTGAGAAACATTTTTTATTTTTCTCATTTTAACATTTGTACACAATACTTTCTCTGCCTGAAAAAAAATACTAAATTACTGCATTGATTGTTCAGATGTGAGTGGTAAAACTGTTGTACAGAAAGATCTGGGACAGACAAAAATCAATGGATTAGGTTAGGTTTTAGCCCAGTACTATTAGCTTCAGAAAGGAAAACCATTCAGTTCTAATTTAAATATTGATTACCAAATTCCAATTATAACAGTAGATAATCATTCAATGTAACAACTTGATTTTATAGATGTACAGTAAGAAATACTAATTTTAGAAAAAACAGAACAGACAGACAAAAAGCATCCTGGAATGATTGAGATTCAAATAAAATAGAAAAACATCAACACAAACATACACCTCTTAATACTGTGCTCTGATAAAATGTTTGAAAACAAAAAAAAAAAAAAAAAAGGAACAGAACACCTCATCTGACAAGGTTAAAACCTACAGTATGTGGCTAAAATAGATTACAGTACTTAAATATAAAAATAGACTCTTTTGTTAATTTTGTTTGTTCTTTTTGTTCTGCAGTCCTCTATATGGACGAATGTGTTGGTCTGGCGTGTCATCAGGTCAGTCGGGCTCCCTCAGTGACACATTCGAGAGGTCATCTCTTTCTGCAAACACAATGCACACAGAACGTTGAGTTAGAGCAGTGAAGGAAATACTCCTCAAAATGTTGAGGCGGGGGGAGAGCAACAGATAGAGACCATAACAAACAATTTTCATCTACTGTTGGAGCTGTGAGGAAATTTCAAAAGCTACCGCACACTACCACAAGACTAGAATTTGCCGGATATAAAAAAATAAATAATTGCAAATAAAAAAGGTCAAAACATCTGCACACTAATTGCAAACATCCAGTTTATTGTCGAAGCTTTTGGTCACACAGGCCTTTGTTACAGCATGAGACATGCCGAACACACACAGAACACATAGTCTCTCCCAAGTGGGCGGAGGGGGTCATCAACAATCAATTAACAATCAGCAGACAATCAATCACAGAATAACTTCAATTAGGGAGGTGCAGAAATTCAGCATGACTGATCGTCTTTTCAAGTAAAGATGTAACGATGCATCGTGGAAAAAAATAAATAAAAAATCTCGCTGCAGTTTTTAAATGGCCAAGGACTTAATCTACTTTTGATTTCACTTGTTTGGCATCAGAAGTCACTACGTCTTCTTCGTTTATTTATTTGAAGAGATTCTAGTTTCTATTTGTTGTAGTTATTTTGATGTGGGATTTGTTTTCAAGATGTTAAGATAAAATACAATTTCAGTTGCAGTTTTGATAAGAGACATATGTTGTTTTGCACACTTTATATAAATAAATGAATATTTTTCAGTCATTTGTCTACAGTGCATTCTGTTAAAAATAATCGTGAGAAAATCGTATCGTGAACTTAAAATCGTGAATCGTATCTAATTGTGGTTTGAGTTTATTGTTACATCCCTACTCTCAAGTGAATCTCATTGTAAAATGAGGATTTCTAGAGATCCTCATTTTTTTTGTTTAAATTGGGAAAACCCAGGGAAGTGACACTATAATTATATTTGCAAGTTTCCCAGCCATGTTCAGAAGATTGTCGTCTCAAGAGTCCATGTTTTTTTAATCCTCCATGTCCTCCTTGGCTACTAGCAACTGCGTGGAGGAGGGGTGGGGGTGGTGCGCGATCACGGAAGGCTTGTATCATGTGGACGCGCCGACAGTTTTGTTGTCATTACTTAGAATTCCTCATGGGGGTGACAGAAACTACGCACTATAGCTTTAATACCTTTTATTGGTTTCAGAAAATGCCTGCTCCAAATAATTGCAACACTGCTTAAGTAATGTATTGTTGAGTGTATTCAATTCCATTATTACAGAACATAATCTTATTTATTTTTGTATTGAGCGCCATGTTAGATCCTATCCCTTCTTTGACTCACCAGAGGCTCCAGCTCTTTGTGGTCCGTGAGGTTGAACTCGGTAACAAAGTAATAGAAATGCTTGTAGCAGGTATTGACGTGAGCCTCGGCCCCCATCTGGCTCACGCGGTCAAAGTGGTGGATGTAGACGTGGACAAACACCCGGAACAGACGAGACAAAATCTTCTTAGCCACCTGCATGAAGGTCTTAGGGAAGGGAGTACCTGCGAGTCAAACAGATGGAGACGGGAGAACGCCGCGGTCAATCCAGGATGACCTTTTGCTATTTGCTGCACAGAAAGGAACACATTGGATATACTGATGTATTTAATGCAATGGTTACTGAATATTTTAACTGAGATTATCTTTCAATGTGTTTCTTTGTCCTCTGGAGTCCCTCAGGTTGGATACCAGCATGTTAAAGGACCCAGCCAGTATCACGTCACACGTGAATGGAAAATCAACACAACTTGGTCTGGGGGATAAGCCTCTGCTTGCACCAAGTTATTAATTTAGTACGTTGTTTTGCTTTGACTAATTCAACTAATTCAATAACATTTCAGGAATCTCTTCCAGAGGACACACGCGTTAGAGGTTGTTTCTATTCATAGCCTCCTGTACATTGTGTGACCCATTTTTAAATCCATTGCTTGGATGGTTCTGTAGTTAGATGCCGAGCCACAGCACAGGGCATGCACACATGTACAGAGCTACAGACTGAGATAATAAGAAACTGAGAATTCCACAGCAGCAGAAGATTAACTGGTAGTGTTTGCAATGTGCAACACTGTAGGTAATCTAATAAATGTGGCCTTGCAGATTTAATCTAAGACATGTTTTGGTTACTGGAAAAAAAAAAAACAGTGGCTTCAGATTTCAAATGCCTGTACTCTGCAGAATGTTATCTGTATCTCATTTTCCTTTGTATTCATCACATGGTAATCATTTAAGTGGCTTTTGCTTTGGTCTTTCGTGTGACTAGTGCTGACAGCCATTGAAAGCAAGATTAATCGTTTAGTCATTTAAGAAGTAAAAATACCAAATATTTGCACGTTATGTAACAGTGGTTCCCAACCTTTTTAAGCTTGTGACCACTTAAAAAAAAAATCTCTGTTGCATATGTCTACCAGTTATGACCAGTTCAACAAAAAAATCATTTTGTGTTATTGGAATATTTTTTTCAGTTCCCCAGAATCTAAACAATTCCGTATTTTACAGGACAAAAGGCAAACATTAGAGGCAAATTAGTGTAGCATGAATATGTTCTTTTGTGCTTTCCTCTTTTGGTAATCAACTTACGACCCCTCAAATTGCGACACATAGTTGGGGACCTGACACCCAGGTTGGGAACCACTGAGTGACATCATCTCAACTGTGATAATCTGAATCATTATTAACTGAACACCACTGGGGGTTTCACTGTTTGCACTGATTCTTATTTTATGACGTTTTATGGGGCAGATAATGTTTTGAAATAGCTTAAATGACACACAAGCAGAGTTAGATACCTGACTCATAGACTTGAATCATTGGATGTTGGATCACAGCATGGAGAGTTGAAGAAACCAAAATCACACACCGTCTGTAGCGAAACTCAACACTTACCAACGTTGGTGGGGAAGATGTTCTCATTGTTGATTTGTACCTCAATCCAATCCATGAGCAGGCTCATGTATTTGGGGGCCGACAGTGCTGTCGGCTTCTTGTACTTGTGCTCGTCCTGCCAGCGGTATTCGTACTTGGGCCCACCGGACATGACGGGGCAGGTTTGATCGGTGCAGGAGTCGCTAATGGTGCCATAGATGAGGTTGATGCGGTTGAAGAAGTCGACCACGTGGACGGCCACCCAGTCGTTGAGGCCCTCGCCATGGGGCAGCTGCACGGCCTGCTTCAGGTCTAGCCCTGCGTTCAGAGACGCCTGGGCCTTCTTGTGCAGGTCGAAGCGCTGTGTCCCGGGCTCAAACTTGCGCTTGGGCCGGAATGTCCTGTCTTTGTTGAAGACTTGTTTCAGGGCCATGGACATGATTGCATGTGAGGCCGGGCGGATTTGTTTGAATGCGTCGGGTGGATTATTTACTGTTGAAATGGAAGCAGTCAAAGGGTTGTGTAAACAACCAATGCAGAGTTTTTGTTATGGACTGTCTTTTGGTATTTGTTTTCGACTCAGGCTGTGATCCTGCATATGATTAAAGGAGGGAAGAGAGAGAAAGAAAGGGACAGAGTTTGAATAATAGATGTACATTTTCATTTAAGCGCATACTTCCTGTCAAAGCTGTTTTAGGGTACAACTTATTCCTTTATATTTTACAAAATATTACAACCTATGGCTGAAACTAACAACTTTTTTCCTTATTGATTACTCTTATGGTTATTTTATGGAGTAATCATTTAATCATTTGGTCTATCAGATTTCAGGAAATAGAGACAACTGCCTATCCCAATTTCCAAGAGTCCAAAACCTAAAGAAAAGCAGCAAACCCTCACTATTAAGAAGGCTGAACTAGGTATTACTTGGCATAGAAGCTTTAAAATGACTTAAATTATTATAGAAATAGTTCTGTTGATCTACTAATCACGTAATCTTTTTAAACATGCAATACATCAGAGCTGGCTGGGAAATTACACAACAATAGCTGTGTCCCAGTTTTTGCATTGTCTTGGGCCTAAAAGTTGCTTGCAGAGATGTAACAAATAATAAACCCCTCACCCACCTTCTTAGAAAAATATAAATCTTAATAATCTTGAGAGGTGGCATAAAAGAGGGAGGGCGTGTCAAAATGAATCCATGCTGTTACGGCATAAAGACATATACATGTGAGAGTTAATGATTATCACTAAATGTACTGTTACTGTATAATCTACCACTTAATGGCGAGAAAAGTGAGGAGACCAAATGTATTAATGGCAACCTGAATTCCCCTTTTGCGTCAACTCAGGTAGTCGAAAAAGTCTCAACAGTGACAGCAGCTTGCATTAAAGATAAAACATCGCCTCAAAGGGAACATGAGTCATTTCCTATTTCAGGCACTAGCTAACGTTAATTCCGCCGTGAAACCAAGAGTCTGCGGAATGACAATAAAAGCAACCCGTCTGTATCCAATATAACAGGGCGTTTATTTATACTTTTATCTAAATATCGGCGCCATCATCTTCATAATAATGCGGACTGTGTAACGTTTAAGCACCGTTAAAGGGATAAAAGCAGGAGATTAAACAGCAGGGCACATGACGACTGTACGAAGTTTATTCGTGACGCGACCCGTTAACTCGGTCGGACTTGTTGCTTTCTAAAAGAGCTAAAAACACAAACAAGCCAGGACAAACCCAAATTATTTATACTTAATTCTGATTAAACCTTTAAATAAAAACCGTGTAAAGCATTCATTATCTCGGACGGATGATCAAACGGTGACGAAATCGCACAGTTGAAAGACACTTTCGCGAACTTACTTGTTCCGCCTTCCTGTTCCGTCAGTTTCCTTCGATCTTTTTTTTTTTTAACCGAAAATTATCTTGTTACCGATCAAAAGCTTTACGTCTACAACCTGCATAGACTACATTATCGATACGTGGTGCGACACATGTTGTATAATTACTGTTAATTCAATAAATATGTCACTTTAATAAAGAAACTAACGTCTGACTCCTCCCTACAAAGCGAAAAGTAACGTTATACCCAGGTTATACCCAGAGTCGAGTTAGAGACGTTGATGGAAACTTCCGGTCAGAACATTCAAAATAATGTATCCATTTGACCAATGTAATGTAATGCAACATTTAAATACAGTTATTTGTAAGCACTTAACTTAAAATAAGTAATATGATCAAGCACAGATGTGTCTTCACAAATATTTTTCACACCATATATTTACCCATGATAAAAGGTTAGTTAGTAAGTTCAATTTTATGGTAGGCCTATGATTTGTACTACCGTTTTAGGAGACTTTCTATTTTTTTATTTTTTTTATTAGTAGGCTACACTTTACTGCTGAATGCAGGATTTTAACTTATGCTGGCGCATTTTTCAATTGTGGTATATTAATGTTACTAATCCATGGATTTGAGATTCCATCACTATCCATGCCATAAGGCCGAATGGTTTATTCTGTAAAAACTTTACGCCATTAATTTGAAGACTAATCCATCAACTTCCGGTGTCGCGTGCCCTTCAGTTGTTGCCTGGCAGCTCAGAAGTACTTCCTTTGAAACAATGTGACTGGGCCCTATGGCAGGGGGCAGCCTGACTAACCTCATTTAATTAACAACACAGTTATAATAAACCACAATACATCAGGAAATATCTGCTTTAAAGTCGTTTCAATAATTCAAGATTTATATGTATTTCAACACATACTGCCCATTTTATTTATGCAGATTAGTTATTTACTAAATGGCTATATTTCTCCATTACATTTTTTGGGATAATATTAAAGAAAGACTGCATGGAATCTGCCTTGAGCTTTTCCAGTGCAGATGTATGTATACATAGCAGGTTTCTAGGATGTTATTCCCCATATCTTTCTGCTACATGCTTTATAAAGTTTTGAAACATCCTGGACATCCTTCTGTAAGTTAGAAGTAAGATGAATTAATGATTATATTGTATGCGGTCTATTGTTTTCACTCTATGGTATCTCCAAAAAACAAATAGTGCATGTAGCAGGCTTATATGATTATAAACTCCACTTATAACCTGCATGTTACAGGTGAACTTTGTGTTGAAGTAGACCAAAATCTTACCTTTAATCACTAGCTTTACAGGAATGTTAGAATGATATCAAAGTGTACAGTTCTATCAGTTTCTTTCTACTTATAGTTTATTTTGCATGAAAAGATACAGGGAAAAATCAACTTGTCAATGTACCATATACTCCCATTATACTCCAACATAGCAGAATATAAAATTACTTTGTTCATCAATACAATGACGTCAATATTTAACATTCAAATCCCAACAGACAAAAAGACGGACAGAGATGCTCCTTACATGGCCGACACACTGAAGCCCAATTTACAAATGCACATTTATTGTCACTGAGGCCTGTTAAGCTGTATCGGTACTGTAGTCGAAGCTGGTCTGTGTGCACCGTTCATAAAAAGTTCTTTGTTTTAGTTGTTTATTGGCCAGTTGAAAGGAAGCTTTGTGCAGCACTGGGACAGAATGTGCCTTGTTTCTGTCTACTTGATAGGCTCGGCGGCGGCGGCGGCTGCAGCTTCCTCAGGCTTGGCCTTGTTCGATATGGAGTAATGGTAAGACTTCATGTACTCTGCAACCTTCTTGAAGTCAGGACGCTCCTCATGCCTGGTGAGAGAGGATGGGCCCAAAACAGCCATTTGAAAGGTTGTGATCAAAGGAAGGCAATGCCACAAGATATTATGATGTCACAGTGCTGTTTGACACTGATATAATCTCAAATACAATACATTATATGGTGCATTGTCTTTTTTTCTCACTGAGGAAAATAATGTCCTTCAGCCGCAGCAGTCAGGCTTTACACCTGGTCATAGTCTCGCATTGTCAGACTTATCTCCACAGCGCTGTGGAGTAAGGTCTGGCTACACCACACATACATTCTGGGATAGGGGGAAAAATGCTCTGGGTTGTTTGCATTTCTTTAAACCAATCACAATCGTCTTGAGCGGCGTTAAGCTTCGGATGCAGCGGCGGTTGCTCTGCAAAATGTTTTGGTGTTTAAATTTGCTGATACATGGTTAAAAGTAATTTGCTCTTACCAGTGTATCGCCGTGTGTACTTCGTCCATAGCAAACCCCGCCAATCGGTTCCAAATGTCCCAGTTAGATAGTAAATGCCGTAAACATATTCTAAGTAAGACCTTACAATCATTCCCCAAAAGAAACCGGCAGGTCTGCCTTGCTGCACGATCCAAATTCTCTTAAAAACTTTCTTCAGCGTGCAGCTTGCTAGCTCAAAGTTTGTTATTTCCCAAAGCGAGTAGAGTGTGAGAATGGCAACAGACAGAGAGCAGAAGGTGAGGGACGTCAGGCAATTATCCTGGAAATGTACTTCCGTTGATCCAGACAAACCTGGTCATAGTACAACAACTGCTGCGACAGCTGTTGTGGTTGGCAAGCCCAAGCCTTTTCTGTTGGTCATCATATTTTGTTAATTAAACTGCATTCCATCGGTGGTTTAAATCAAATATCTCTGGTAGAGTTCAGGTTGTTTTCAAATCAAGTCCTTTGGTTCATAAAGGTGTCCCACAAGGCTCAATATTAGCCTACGCCTCTTTATTAATTTATTATTTGTTCTAAACTCCAAAAAGACATATAGTATGCATTTCACAAGAGCATGTTCCTGAACTGGGAAAGACTGTTTTCCAGTAGGCTACAATGCTGCTATCTTGTAATGGGGATCTTGATCCCAATAAATATCCAATATAACTTAACAAACTAATATGGGTGAGTGTGAGTTTCTTACTTGTATGTCCAGCATTCTTTCATCACTTCATACATTCGCTCTGGACATGCTGGGGGACACTCCATGCGGCTCCCACTGTCAATGAAGCGCATCACGTCTGGTCCTTTCATTTTCTAGACAAAAGTAGGACACAAAAAGAGCTGTAATTCAAGTTAATATGTGCAACTGAAATGTTGATAGAATAATGCTCTGCATAAACACTTGTTACCCTGTAAGGTTTCCCTCCGTAGGAAAAGGCCTCCCACATGGTAATACCAAAACTCCACACGTCACTTTTACTGGAGAATTTGTGGTAGTTTATACATTCTGGAGCGTACCACTTTAGAGGCCATTTACCTGCAGTACGAGCCTGTACAACACAACATGTATGACAACAAGCAGCATGTCAAAGAAAGTTAGCCTACATTAGTATTGATATTTAGAGCCAACATACTGTTAGGCTACTTAAAGGGTAAAGGGCCCTGGGGTGCTTTAAAGATGGGCATAGTGCTCTGCAAAATGTGGTAATTTTCATTTTTTTAATGCAACTTTTCTCCACATGACCTTTACTTTAGCTACATTTTAAATAGAAAGGATATAATGGAATATATTAGAAGAAATAAACCATACATATTGGCATCACTACATGTAAACAAATTTTACTTTGGAAAAAATTAGAAAAACGTAAGCAAATTAGCATATCTATTTTTATCAACAGCTATATGAATAAGTTCAATATTTATCTGTAAATCTGCACAACAGCACTTAAAAGTGTTGTCTCCTGTCTTTTTTGTGATTGAGTCCTATATTATTTCACTTAATAGTGATGTGAGTTCATGTATATGTCACAAGTGTATGATTGGTGGATGTGGACGGGTGGGGTTGCCAAGAAAAAAAGAAATCTGTGTAGGGCGAATATTTATCAAACAATGAAAGTCTTGTTGAATTCTACAGTCTAGTGTTCAGTTGTATATTATTTCCTTGGAGTCAGGGATTCCTGGGACTTTCTGATCCCTACACTCCCTCCAGATGTACGTCAGTAAACCAGTAAAAAGGAAATTAATTGAGTGTTTACTTTAGTTTCAACAGAGCTGGTAACACCTTTATGGAGCGCTCAGTAATTCCCAGGAAAGCGATCAATGTAAGATACGCTGTCTGTTTGTGTTAGCTGCGATGCTTGGAATATTTTTGCTTCCATCCGTTAGTGGTTCAACATTTGTGTCACTTTGTCTTGCAGCAGAACATTCTGATGATGTGCACCTTGTAATAGTTGTCATCTGCTCCGAGGGCCTTGGAGAGCCCAAAGTCACTGATTTTCGCGAACTGTTGGTTGACCAGCAGGACGTTACGAGCTGCTAAGTCTCTGTGCACAAAGTTCTTTTCCTCCAGATACTTCATTCCCATTGACACCTGGTGCATCAGATTGACAATGTTCTCCGTGGTAACAGTATCCCTGTGGGGACAAAAATACTGATCTTCACAAAAATCTGAAGATGATGAAGAATATGGTTGTTTTTTTTTCCTTATAGAAATGGAAATTTTTTCTTATTGAAATCAATGGTCTGAGGATAAGAGGGTGTTGAATGTAACCGGTTCCAAACCTTGGGGGTGCATACATCTGAATAGTCAAAGATGATTAAAGAGATCAAACTTATTTTGCTACACAAGAATGTGTAGAAAATTTTCATTTTTGGGAAACACTGGATACTTTCAACACTTAAAGCATCCACAAATGCTTTAAATCAAACTATATCTGAGAAGGAAAAATCCCTTTTTGAACTCCTCATTACATAAAGTAATGTCCATAGAGGGGTAAAAAATAGACATCACTATATTGTAAGGGGTCACATGCTAAATTACATAAATAAAGATTGTGATTTGGGGCTATATAAAAAAAGACTTGAATTACAGTATAGGGTACTTCCCTTACCAAGTATGATATAAATTACATGGAGCAATTGTACCAAAATCCATACTGATAATGTTTATTCCTAAATTATCATATGCCTATGCTTCACTTACTTTTTGGTGGAGAGGAACTTGTTGAGAGGTCCGGCAGAGGCCATCTCCATGACCAGCATCAGATTCTCAGCCTTGCACAGTCCCAGCATGCGGACGATGAAGGGGTTGCTCAGTTGGTGCATGATCTCGGCCTCCCTCATCATCTCGTCCTGCACCAGCTTCTCGTTGTCACTCTTCAGCACTTTAATGGCAACATCGACCTGGCCCCTGAGACAAGACAAACAAAAGGCGTCTGAACTTTAAAGATGGTATATATGCGTTTGCAAAACCATGTGGCATCTGGATGGGCACTGGGCTCAGTAGTGAAACTTTTATACAGCTGTTGTTTGATAATGTTTTAGTCCTCACGATTCAGTCGTGAGGGTTCCTTTCTTGACGCAGCCAAAGTTCCCAGAGCCGAGCTCCAATTCATCTATCAGCAGCTGAGTCCTCTGGATGTTGAACTTCCTCACTTCATTCGGGTTGTGGTATGGGTTGAATACATCGGAGTCCATCGGCAAAACCTCACGATCTGTAGGCACGTCTGGCTTTAAAACTGACGGTGCTAAAGGTGCAAACCACACAGTAAGATTGCAATTGTTGACAGGTTGTTATGTGCTGTACATGCTAAACAGCTGTTAGTATCTTTTTTTATTATTATTTAAACTATATTGTTTTCATGGAAACACTGCTTTCAAAAGCATGTGTGATTGTGTGAGTTTGGAAATGCTGCTGCAGTAACTGTAAAAGGATTGCAGGCAGTGGTGGAAAGTACATTTTTAAGGTACTTTAGCTTGAGCATTTCCATTTTATGTTACTTAATACTTCTACTGCACTACATTTTAGTGGTAAATATTGTACTTTTTCCACTACATTTATCTGACGGGCCAAAGTTACTAGTTATTTTTCAGATTAAGATTTTACACACAAAGTATATGATATATGGTGCATTGTTACAAATTAAACTACCCAACACTACATAAACTTTCCCTCCACCTGCTGATACATGAATGCAACCATAATAATAATGTAATATTAATATAGGTATATATAAGTACATTTTGCTGATAACACTTATATACTTTTACTTGAGTGCACTTGAAAGCAGGACTTTTACTTGTACAACAGGACTGGTGTATCGGTATTTTTACTAAAGTAAAAGGTCTCAATACTTCTTATACTACTGATTGTATCATTGTTTGTGTTTTGTAGCTTTGTTTATACTTCCTTATTCCGTTTTTTATTTTATTTTAAAGGCCCATCTAGGGACAGGCATTGCAAACTTACTATACAATCTGTGGTATGTGTTTTTGGTTTATATACAGATTCCTTCAAACTTATTTTGCAGACAGAGCAGCTAAATATGTGCGTTTACAGTAATGTTGCAGTATAACTGTATGTGTTCTATCTTTTTTCTATTTAAAGAGTGTTTTGCTAAAATCTGCTGCTGGAAATCTAATTTCCTTGCGGGAGTCATCCCAAAGGGATCAATAAAGAGAAGTCTAAGTCTAAGTGTAATATAAGGGGTTTTAGCTAGTTGTACTTCAGGTGACTGACCTCGAGGTGGCGGTGTGTATCCATTTGTGCCGGGCCGCCTCTGAAAGAGTAACATTCCATTAAAATATATCTCAGATAATGAAACATATGCTTACTTAAACCGTCCAGGATGTTGTCAGTACTCACTGTTGCAGGAAGACTGGGTGTCTCTGAAAGATTATAAAACAGATTAGATTTAGGCCTATATCAACAATTTCAGTAGTAGGTGTAACGATGAACAAGGCTGTATGTTACAAATAACCCTCAAACATGAACTGGAAACTCAGCGAGTTTTGCAGGTATTACATAATGTTGACATGACTGAGAAAAGGAAATAAGATGTTCAGTAGACCTACTTCCAGCAGTTTTTCCGTTAACACACGCTTCCCCGAGGTTAGTCACCAGGCCATCAGCTTTCATCTTCAGGTACTCAACCAGCTGGAGAGATTAAAATAACATTACATTTTAATTCTGAAAATGTCCTCAGCTGCAACATAATCACTAGACAATGAACGAGGTATGACCGACCTGCCAGATTGTGTCAAACTTTGTTCCCTCTGGCATTGAATATTTCCCTGATTTATCTTGGAGGATCTGGTAGTGGTACACTGTTTTCCCGTACATCATGGAGAGAGCGAAAGTAC
This sequence comes from Perca flavescens, assembly GCF_004354835.1. Classification (NCBI taxonomy): domain Eukaryota; kingdom Metazoa; phylum Chordata; class Actinopteri; order Perciformes; family Percidae; genus Perca; species Perca flavescens. The sequence goes on from NC_041339.1 coordinate 26,246,328, forward strand.
CCGACTCCTCTCTGTCTCTCACTCTAAGAAACAAAAAACAGTGTTGCTTAAAACCTGCATAAAGACCTTTGACCTTTGGTTGACAAAGAAAAAGACAAGTAGTGCAAAAATATCCCCATAAGCAACTTACAGAAACTTTCCATCTGGTTGTGCTCCAGAGTAAAGCCGCCTTTCACCTTCCTGCCGGGAGATTTTACCGTGATACCAGGGCATCTTCTCGTGGGCCGTGGTGGCGATCAGTTTCTCTAGCTGAGGAGCTTGACTGATGATGGCCTGCTCCATCGCTTCTCCCTGAGCAGAAGAAAATAGACATGCAGAATTCACACATTGAGAAACAAATTCATTCAGCCTTGTCTGTAAAAGTGTTTGCCACTGGACACCTGATATCCTGCAGATATATTAATACAGCAATCTAAAATAAGTGCACTTCACATTTGTGTGTCAATCACTGCTCATGCACACACATTCATTCTCCCTTGTGGGGAGGGACTGAGAAGTTGTTGATGTTCAAATGTTTTGGCTAAATCCTGGATCGTCCCAATCCTACCTACAGCACCTTTAATTCTTGCCTTTTTTTGTGAAATACTGGATAATAATAATAATAATAATAATAATAATAATAATAATAATGGACCTTTTTCACAGCAGACATTTTGACTTGTCATAGTAGGAAAAGCACAGCTGAAATTGATAACCTTAACGATGGCTCAATTCGAGTCAGCATGCACAATACCAGGGCCTCTCCTAAGTGGAATGCAGCCATCATTAATGGTTTTGAATACACCTGTGCTTTTCCTACTATGACATGTCAACATGCCGTGAAAAAGGTCTATAATAATTATAATAATAATAATAATAATAATACATTTTATTTAAAGGCGCCTTTCTCGGCACTCAAGGACACCGTACAGGGATACATAAGACATTTAAAAGCAGCAAAAAATATAAATAAAAAAAATAAATTAATGATATAAATTTATATTTAATAAATAAATAAATAATGTAACCTATGTGGGCCTAAAACTGTAATTCAAATAACATAATTTAAGAAGTTTATAGGGGGTATGTCTATGGGGCCACAAGCTGGAAATATGTTTTTTTTATATGTTTCTTATGTGCTAATTATGTGCTTTAAAGGAGAATTCCAGTCGATTTCAACATGTAGCTCTGTTGTTTGTAAATTTGTAGTGCTGTCAGTAGCGAGAACAACGAAAGCAATTGGTGCTCTTTTCGGTGTTGTAGTTTGTAGACGGTCCCTAAGCACTCTGCCGTCTCAACACCGGAACTAAACAGAGCTGAATTAGCAACTTCCATACATTTCTTTCACATCTACTGCAGTCAGCTTCAATGTGTTCACTCAGAAGGAATCACTTCACATGGGTAGGCACTTTTAATGACATTACGAACATGGTAAGAGGCTAAAGTTAAGAGGTTGAAATCAACCGGAATTCTCCTTTAATCTGTACAATGTACCTACATTATTACACTATGCATATTTATTTATTTATTTATTTATTTATTTATTTATTACTCTGTGTTACCTCCAACTGTGCAATATGTAATTTATATTCATCCACACCTTACTCATCTGTATATCTTTGTTTATATACTGTCTGTTTATATAAGGGTGTTTATTGTGTAAATATGTTTGTTTTATTACTATTATTATTATTATAACTAATTGTATTTTTTTATATTTCTTATACTTATACTATATTTTTTATCCTATGTCTACTTAATGTGTATTTGTGTTATTCTGATGTGTGTACATTGTTTTCTTTTGAGCTGTTGTAGCACAGGAATCTCCCCAGTGTGGGATTAATAAAGTTTATCTTATCTTATCTTATCTCTTATCTTATATCTGTCAAATGAATGTAGTGGAGTAAAAAGTACAACATTTCCCTTTGAAATATATGGAGTAGAAGTAGGAAGTAAGAGAAAACGGTATCACAAAAGTGTACTAAAGTACTTGGGTACATGTACTGTTAGTTTCCAACACTGCTGAGAGAGAGGGCCATTATAACTTTTCTGGCTCCTTTTGGTCCTTGCTGAGTCCACATACATCTGGAGCCAGTTTGGCTGTTTAGCTGAAGCCCACCGGTGATAAAAGGCTACTGGTCTCAGTGTGTGACTGTCTGCAGCAGGAGGAGAGGAGGAGACAAATCATAAAACTACAGGATTTTGGATTGAAGTCGGACTTCAGAGGGCTGGACCTCAAACTGAGCAAACAAAGACACAAAAATGTGCACTTTCCAAAATCACATGGATGTTCTGCTTATTTTGTCTGTGTGTGTGTGTGTGTGTGTGTGTGTGTGTGTGTGTGTGTGTGTATATTTTTAAAAATATTTCAGTAAGACTGTTTTTTCTGTAAGGGTCCTTGATGGCCGGCATCAAGGACCCTTAAAGGCTCTGACAAATCAACCCGAAGGCAGTCTAGTTGTTGCTAGACGCTTTTCTCACATAGCCAGACATTACTCCACAGCACAGAGGAGTAGCTAACGTTAGATGCTGGCTATATTGACAGTCATAAAAGCCCGTGCTCACGCGGAGCTCTGTAACCTACTGACAGACACACTTTTTCGGTTTAAAATTACAGTATGAACCGCTAAAAACACAACAACCTCACTGTCCTCTCCACACGCCAGTCAGGCACACTTCCTCGGCTTAGAATTACAATACGAAACGCTAAAAATACCACTACCTTGCCGACGGAACACACTTCATTGGCTTAGAATTACGGCAACAATCGCTAAACACACTGCAAACTCACAGTCCTCTCTTTCCGATTTAAAGCCCCCCTCTCGTGGCTTAAAATAACTCACCGTTGTCGGCTCGAGCCGCTGAACTACACGTTGTAAACAGCCATGGGCTGCATGCCTGGTCCTCCGGTAACGTTAGCAGGGTTAGCATGGCGGCGTTAGCCAGGACCAGTCGGAATCACTTTACTGGCTATGTCTCAATTGTTTTTGCGAGTAACCAACTCGGTTACTCTAGCTATATAATTCAATGTGAGTACACAAATGTTGAAATGACAAAAAAATGCCCGTCCCTAGTAGCTGTGATAAATTAGCCTGAAGCTAATGCTTACCTGTTCAGGAGGAAATAAGCCAACTCTGCGTCCTTTTGGGATCTATCTCTATCTCTCCATCTTTCAAATACATCTCCAATATTTACCAGGGGGTTGTTACGTCTCTGGTCACGCAACTGTTAGAAACATGCTGTTTTCTTTTTTTATGTCATGTAGAATCTATCTCCCTTGATCCTGTGTGTTTGTTTGCTGCTTTCATGGCTGTACTACCGTTACAGCTGTAGCGCGCTGGGTTTACGTTTTTACAGGTATATCTGGCAACCCGGCCTGCCTGTCAAACTGGGCCATAGATAACAACACAGATCAAAACATAAACATAAATTCCGTCACGGAATGTAAATTTCAAAAAGAAAAAATACTGACATTAGCATTGTTGTCAGAAAAGATAGTATTTCAGTTTAACATGTTTCCTTATAAGGCACTGGTGTCATTTTTGGATTTATTACAGTACAAATATTACATATTGGACCTTTAACAGAAAAGGAAATAGTTATTATTGTGGAGAAAGTAATTTGTGTTAACTGATCAGTGGAAGAAGTATTCATATCCTTTAGTTAAACTACCAATACTACAATGTAAAAATACTCCATTACAAGTACAAGTCCTGCATTTAAAATCCTACTTCAAACAATTATCAGTAAAATATACTTATATCAAAAGTAAAAGTAGTCATTCTGCTGTAAAATCTCCCTGTGACATTATTAGATTGTTATTACCGATGCAGCAACGTTAAAGCATTTCTCTGTTGTAGCTGGTCGAGGTGGAGCTAGTTTTAACTTCTTTATTTACAGGACAGGTAATCTAGTCCGGTGGTTCCCAACCTGGGGTTTGGGCCCCTCCAAATCGTCATCAGATAAATCTTAGTGTTCGTAAGATGATTAATACAAGAGGGAAGAAGAAAAAAAATCGAGCTACACCTTTTTTTTCATATTTTAAACTTTTAGAAACTTTGGGAAAAATTGGATTATATGAGCTCTTGTTAACTTCTCAGTTATCATTGGAAACAGTTATTCAAATAGAAACTTTGTGAGAATGGTAGAGGGAAAATTTCTCTTTGGTGCACAGCTAATAGCTGTTGTATTTTGTAAGTTTATTATAAATTGTATATAAAATCTTAATCTTGTCAGTAACTACATCTGTCAAATGAATGGAGTAAAGCGTAAAATGTTTCCCTCTGTAATGTAGTGGGGAATACACACAGAGCTACATAAAAATGCATATACTCAAGTAAAGTACATACAAAATACCTCAAAATAGTATGTAAGTACAATACTTGAGCAAATCTAATTAGTTACATCCCACCACTGGAAACTTTAATTACTAAATCCTAATTTTCCCTAATTTACTTATCTCTTGCATTTACATATTCGATTATACTACAACTTATTTTAACTTCTTGAAAAGTAGGAACTCGTTCACTTTTAGAGTCTACAAACTAAAGGCCATTAAAGGTAACTGTTCCACAGTACTCAACAGCCTCAGCAGAGCCTCACCTCCAAGTTCCAGGTCTGCTTCACGTACTCCCTCAGCATGTTTTCTCTCAGGTTGTCAAAGACGCCGGCACGTATCGGTGTATCCGGGGAGCGGTGACAGGGTTTCTTCAGGATGCACACCAGCCCATCAGGGTCTTTGCTGTAAAACTCACAAAGTTCTGCAGGCCCACAGTGAGGCTTCCCTCCTGAAATGCAGTAAGTACCGTTAAGCTGCTTCTCTATGGAGTAATGGTGAAACTCCAGGTTCCACACAACAGACAGGACGTAGCCTCCCAGACTGCGGAGACACTGTCGCAGCAAGAAGATCCCGTCGGCCATCCCGGCCAGCTTTAGGTGCTGCTCGGCATCTGAGCGACTGATGCTGCCGTAGAAGAAAGGTAGCTCGGCCGCCGGGTCAATGGACATGGTGAGACCTGGGAGAGATGGACTGGACTCTGGCTTGGAGTCCTGGGTGTAGATGGTGGAAACTAGAAAGATAGAAAGAGAAAACATTTAAGCAATGCCTGCATTAAAAAAAAAAAAGGAATATGCTGGTTCAAAAAGCCCAATGTGTGACTAGTACACTCACAGTGTGTGACAGTTGAAAATGGACAACATTCAATGCTACAAGTTTTTACAAAAAGCAAAAGACACTAAATCAGAGTACTTCTATGTTACTCACCAAGAGAAAGTTTGTTTTTCAGGACTTTCAGCTCTGTGAGGTGCCCTATGTCTGGATGAGATATTTAGCAAGAGTTAAGCACCCACAGGTTGTGACTGCATGAAGCTTGCAGACAAAAGCCACAACAGGAAGTTGCAGTCCGCCCTCAAAACCTCCATTCTCCAGCATCTAGTTCTTCCGTTAAACAGGTGCTTTTTCATTCTAGATAATTCCTTCTGCTTTAGAGACTCAAGTTTGTAAGTTTTCCTTTATGAGAGGAAAACTGTAAAGGGGAATTTTACCCCCCTCCATCGTTAAAACAACTACAATGCGATGTGTCTGGTAGGATTCTGATTTAGAGCATCTGTATAGGTGTCTGAAGACATAAAGACGAGTTTAAAATTAGGCTGGTTTTGACTGCAGTGTGGAATGGTTATGTGATAGCGGGCGAAAAAAAATTCTAAACAGAAATTGACAGGGATCACAATACGTCAACTCACACCACACAGAGAGGAGATAATCTCAATATGTAGAAGTGCTTGTAATAAGGATTGAGATAAACTAAAAAGAAATAAGAAAAAAAGGTTAAAGCTTAAATCATTTCCACCGCAGTGTGTTGGAAACTTATGCTAAATTTGATGTGATAGATTTAATCTCCTTCAGTTTCCGGTCTAGGTGTGAATGGAAAGTGTGTTCATATATTTTGTCTTTATTGAATTTAAAGGTCTAAGATATTCCCTGTTGTGCTGAAATGATTAGTAGTTTAATTGAATAGTTACAGAAAATCAATCAACTATTTAACTTAACTTAAGATGAACTATTTTGATAATTGATTTATCATTTAAGTAATTTGTATAAGTCATATATATATATATATATATATATATATATATATATATATATATATATATATATATATATATATATATATATATATATATATATAAACTCACATTTACCTGAAGAGTTTGACATTTGTACATCTGTAAGAGCCAAATGACTTTTTTAGATTAACACCTCATGTTGTAACATACAGAAAAAAAACATTAAGTGAGTGAAAACCTCAGTTTCCTGGCTACATACGTGCCCACATCCACAGTGGACAGCCAAACAGAAAAACACAGTTGCCACAAGACAGAAAACCCACCACAACAAAGACCTCCAGACTATGTGGACAAATGGATAGCTCACATGTCTGCAGACAGGCTGTGACATCACAAGAACGCTTCATAAACTACACCCATACCTTTTTGGTCAAATTACTGCAGTTTGTTGTTTAATCGATTAGTAACAGAAAATTGACTATTTAAATTAACTCAAGATGAACTATCTTGATAATTGATTAGTCTTTTAGATCATTTATAAAGCCAATATTTGCTGGTTCCAACTTCTAAAATGTGATAATTTGCTCATTTCTGTTTTTTTTTTTTTTAATGATTACAAAATGGAATATCTCTCAGTTTTAGACTGTTTGTTACACAAAACAATCAATGTGAAGACATCAGCTTTAGCTCCTGGCTTTTTCAACAACTGTCTGAACTAAACAATTAATTGACAACCGTATTCAATAATGAAAATAATCAAATACTTATTTGCCACCCTAATTTCCTGTACAACATGGATTTTCTGTTGAGACTATACAGATAGGCTATATAGAGATGTAAATAATTCCCTTTAATCTGTTTTCCATGGTTTTCCTTTTATTTATATTCCCAATAAGCACAAAGCAAGACTGATAACAGTGATACAATTTCTAAATTCATCACCGACTTCAACGATATTACTTGAACAAACTTAAACTGAAAGAGAAAGTAAACTTGATAAACCAACAAACCCTGCTAACACACCAGGACAAGAATATTACTGCTGTAATTTACGACACGACCAAACTCACAAAGACATTGACAGTTTTCCAACGAGACATAAAAACTTCTAAAAACTTCCAACTATGACAACATTCAGGTCTTTGCTCAACTCGTGTTCTTTTCAAAATATGATTTTTATGGCTTTTCTTCTTTACTTGCATGCTATGAACCACAAAAGCAAAAGGTGGAGAGAGATGAGGTGCCATATTGACAGCTTTGAACCCACAGTGTTGTGTCCTGTCTTTCTACTGAGCCTGCAACTGTTTTCATCAAAAGATACTTTAAAAGACAGAAACTAGCTGAATGTAATGTAAAAAAAAAAGGTGTTGCAGAGTGATAGTGAGCCAGTGAGCAGTGGAAAAAGTCCTGAGTCACTCTGTTTTCAACAAGCAGAGGGCATACAGTCAGTGACACACGCCAAAATCTACAGGACTGAGTGTTTGTTTTCTACAGAGAAGACAGGGTGAACTTTTTCTGGCATGATTTATGTAATGTAATAAAAAAAAACTTTTTGTGTTTGTCATATGGTCAAACTTTTAAATGTTTGTAGAGAAGTAACTGTTCCAGGTCGATCAATCTTGATGTCACTGATGGCAGAGATGGGAAGTACTCAAGTAGATTTTTCAGATATTTTTACTTTACTATTTATTTTTGTGCCGACTTTTTACTTTTACTCCTTAGATTTTTAACACAAATATCGATACTTTCTATTCCTTACATTTTACAAAATTGACTCGTTACTTTAGTTTCAAATAATTTCAGTGGAGTTACTGTTACCGTTTTTCGCGTCATCAATACCGAATTCAATCTAATTGGATGGGAATATACTGTACGTTGCACTTGACGCACCACTACAAGACGACTCGACAGATTCGGCGGCATTCATTCGCGGGAAATCATTGCGGCTTGATGGCGGTAATGTTAGCACATAGTAGTATGGACGGCGACATGATTGAAAATGAAGAAAACGGAGATCCCAGAGATTCGGCAGACAAACAGCAAGACATTCCCAATCATCCTTGGCCTTATCTGACATTTGAGTGATCCAGGTAGCTTTGCATAAAAAATGGTTGTCATTCGCAAGGCTACTTTTACTTTTATACTTTAAGTAAATTTCCAAGCATGTACTTTGTTACTTTTACTTGAGTAAAGAAGTTTAATCAGTACTTCTACTTTTGAACACAAGTATCTGTACTTGAGTTTGGGAAGTAAGTACTTTTGCCATCTCTGATTGATGGAGAGGTTTTGTGAAGCATGAAGAACTAAGTGAAACCAAACACAAGAGCTAATATATTAATTCTGATTGATCCTAATAATGAAGAACAATACAAGTTCAGGCATACAACTTTCTTATCCAGTAAAATATTGTGACCTAAACATTGGGGTGCCCAGCATTCACAATTATACTCAGTAAACATAACTATAAGCAAACATAAGTAAAAAGCTACCAAATATAGGCCTACTTAAAGTATAACAAGACTAAAATTCTGCAGCCATGCTAGCAGCTATGGGAGACTGTCCTTTGGTACAGCTGTGTTTCAAGCTAAAAGCTAACATCATCATGCTAACATGCTCACAATCACAATTCTAACATGTTGATGTTTAGCAGGTATAATGTCAACCATGCCAGTTTATTAACATTTAATAATTAAGTCAGTCCTGTTGTGCAGCAAAACCTTTGGCCTCATAACTGTTGAAGAAAAAAATATGTTTTTTCATGTTTTTTGCCCTATGTAAGAATAGTGACAAGTTTAACTGTCAAGAAAACACTCAAAGGGCACTCAAATAATAATCCTTAGAATTGGTCTAAAGACCAGGGTGGAAAATTTGAGCTAACTTAGCCTTAGCTCTGTAAGTGATGCAGCAATCTAGTGAATCCAGTGATTTAGCTAGCTAACCTTTTACACATCAACACAACTTTTATAATTATATCAAATATGTTGAAAATATGTTGAAATATTTTGATTGGACCAACTTTCTTTCAAGCCTAACAGGGTGGAACTTAAGAGATGTAGACAGAAATGTTGATGCATAACAGGAATTACCTAATTAGCACTCAATCCATCCAATAGTTGTAGAAATATCAGTCTGGACCAAAGTGGTGGACTGACTGACCAACAGCCCTTGTCATTCATAGAGCCACTAAGCATTACTACAAATCCTTAAAAAACAGGTATTTATGTACAGGATCATTAACCCCATTAAATTATAAACACTACAGAGAATATTTCTACACTGTGTTTCTCTATTTACTATAACATGACACTCAAACATCTAAAAAATGGCCAGACTTCATTAGCATGCTAACGTTAATCTCACGCTGATAGGTCAAGTAGGAGTAATGTAAATAGTAACCTCTTTATGTAAAGAGTAAAAACACAAAATGCAAAGCCCCCCCATAGCGTCGAGACTCAGCAGCTCAATCAGTGCAGAGAAATTTAAACTCTTTTACCCTCATGAATCATATGTATATACCACCATGAGGTCAGTGATTTTGTTTGCTTCTTTAACTACTAAAAGCTGTTTTCTGTAGATTACATTGTTCATATTGAATCAACAGCATTCCCATGATAACTATTCAGCTATTAAAGTTATTTTAGGTCATGATTATTTTGGTTGTGCTATCAGGAAGTCAGCTTGTTGTTATGTAACTCACAGCATTCCTCCATACATACATCAGCGTTTGAGACTGTGTAAGCATCCTTCAACAGATAATGAGTCATTTAAACCTTCATACATGAAATGATTTTCCACAAACTGCCCTTTGTCTTGGTGATGATTTAAAAACAAGTAAAGACGTGGGCGGACTTGGATAAGAGGCTCATCTGCATATCAGATCAGGGGCCGAAATGCCCCAAACTGAAGCATATCTTCCTGCATCAATGAAAACAATTGTCATTCCAATAAACGGTTTGCATGTGTTTCTTTGTCATGATTCCACACCAAAATGAGCCTGTTAAGATCTAAAATCGCACTCAAAAAATTGCAGTTCTCTCTAAATACTTTATCTTACAGACAAAAAATAACACAAGCACCTCAACAGTTGTTTCATTTCTGTCAGTAAAAAAACAAACCCTCACTCATTATAATGAGGCTTTTGTGTCAATTGTGGTTTAATCTGAAAGAATATATAATGTTCAAATTGTCTGTGAACACTCTCACACTTAAACTGTGAATTAACAAGCACATTTTGTACATAAAACCTTCTTTCTGCTGTCCAGGCCAATGTCGTCAGACTGCGGCTAGAACATTTAGCAGATATGCTTCAGTCCAGGACTAAAAATACATCCAGTAATTTCAAGAAAAGTTACAAGCGATAAAAGACACACACAGACCTCTTTACCCATTTTTGGTTTTCTATTCCAAGGCACAATGAAAGCTGCTATTTATATTTGTGCACATGTAATCTCTACTTTTATAAGCCAGCGCAACAATGCCTTAACCCAACTATGGTGCACACACATTTTTATTCTCTTTTAAAGCTCAGACAGAGCAATGGAAATACAAAAACCCCCATTTAAACTGGAGATTATTTGCCTGAACTCAAAAGTTAAATAAGAATATAAATGTCATAGATTATTGTAGGTTTACATACTCAATTTGGACTAAATAACTGTGAGTATTACTGTGATGATCATTGATATAAAAATGTTAAAACCCACTTTTAACACCGTAATGTAGGTTTTTGTTGATATATTTCATCATTTCAATAAAACTTCCTCAGGCCTAGTCTTAACCTTATCATATTGTCACCTACTATATCATCTTTTAGTAGTTTTACATAGAAAATATGTGAAATCCAACCATATAAAGTATGTCTGCTGGTAAATCAGATATAACAATAAAACCTACTTACAGTATGTGTCACTGCTTCACCGCAGCGATGTTGTTGCTTCAGAGACAAAGATATATCTGTCTGACAGCAGTTTAAGGTGCTGTGAACAAGTGGGGGTTAGAGACAATGACACACACACACACACACACACACACACACACACACACACACACAAAGGCAATGCATACACAGGACTCTTATGATCTCTTTAAATCTTGATTGACCTATTACAAACTGTAGAATACTGTCTCCAAATATAAAAGCCTGATTAATTCAACATTAAAGGAATAGTTTGACCTTTTGGGAAATATATTTATTCACTTTCTTGCTGAAAGTTAGATGAGGAGATTGATACCAATCTCATGTCTTTGTGTTACAAATGAAGAGGAGGAAGAGACGTTTAGCATTTAAATAACCTTCAAAGCTCACTAATTTACATGCTAGCCTAAATCTCGTTTGTTTTATCTATATAAAAACATCCAAACAAAAAGTGTAAAATGACAAGTTGTGGCTTCACAGGGGAGTTGCCGGACTATTTCTTGGACGTGCTTATTGATGGATTTTATTTCGCCTTTGTACAGAACCAAGATCCAGTCTTTGTGTAAAGCTAAGCTAACAGGCTACTGACTGTGGCCTCCGATTTAAAGGAATAGCTTGACATTTATATGCTTATTCGCCTTCGTGCAGAGAGTTAGACATGAAGATCGATACCACTCTCATATCTGTATGTTAAATATAAGGCTAAAGCCGGATATCTTAGCTTAGCATAAAGACTGGAAACAAGGGGAAACAGCTAGCCTGGCTCTGTCCCACGGTAACAAAATCTGCCTACCAGCAGCGCTAACGCTCAGTAATTACTATAACAACTTATATCACATTTGGTTAATGAAATAGTTCTACATTTTGGGAATTACACTTATTCAACATCTTGCTATATGAAGCTACTGGTGGAAGCCAATTAACTCAGCTTAGCATAAAGACTAAAAGCAGCTTCCAGTCTTTTTTTTTACACTTTAATTTTGTTCTTAAGCTAACTCTTGTTAGGCCTATATGTTTTTTGTTTTATTTAACTTAAAGTGAGCTTGTGGTACACTGTGATGCTAAAATAATTGTAGGCCTATGTGCCCTCATCTCTATGTGATGTGTGTTTTCTTTTTTTTAAATTACAGAATAACCATTATGACACGTACACACTATACTAGTGCACCTGTGCAATAACCACAGTACACACACACACGCACGCACGAACACACACACACACACACACACACACACACACACACACACACACACACACACACACACACACACACACACACTGACTGCAGCTGCTTCCTTGGAGTCGCGCATCAGACAGCCAAACAGCAAGCCCCCTTTGAATCAAGTCAGACAACCACAGACAAAACAAAACCGGACAGGAAGATGTTTGCCTTCAAAATAAAAGCAGCCCTTGTAACCTAAATGTAAATGGTGGGTTTTCTCAATCAGACCTTAGTGATCTTGAATGGGTCAACAAAGGATCTGCCTTTAAAAGCCCCATTTTGACCTGGTAGTCCAAGTGGACTGCTCTTAGTACACTGTCCACTTGTGATAGGATTACTCCCAACAGATGTTTAAACCAGGTCAAAACAGGTGAATTTGCAAGTGACACGTATATGTGGGACATAATGTGTATGTTTTTAATTTGGATTGTATGTGTCTCCCTTTTACTCTAACTTTGAATCATGACGGCATTTAGAAAAAAAGTTGTTGCCTGGAAAAACAAAAATGAGCCCCCAATTGTTCACCTTAATTTTACCACTGACAGAAGAGACCCTTCCAGGTTGTCTGATGTCTTGCGGTTTGACTTACCATCTAAGCATTAACATAATATTGTAAAAACTTAACACTGATATAGGAAAAGTAATACCACACTTAAAAGGGGGTAAAACACGTCTTTTTTTAAAAACATGTTGGTAACATGTTGCAATTACTAAATACACGCAGGTCAGTATCGCAGACATGAGAGAAGAACATTGAACATGGTAATCCATCTGATTTAAAACCCTTAAATAGTTTCAGTAGCCTATATTCTGTATCTTGACTACTGGCATTTGCAAAGCCACATCCATATGGTGCAAAGAAAAAATAAATAGCCAAACCAGATCGGGTGGTGTGTGGTGTTGCTGTTGAAATAAATAAACAAAAACCCTAAGAACTGCACTAGCGCTATAATTGAAGACATGGGGCTATTTTACATGGTGTTTTTTGTGTTCATCGCATCAGTGATACACACATAAAGGTTTTTAAATAAATAAGTAAAGAAATGTAATAGCCTACTTAGCCTATAAAAAGTCACAGAGTTGGGCAGCAAAACGCACATTAACAATCAGGATTGTTAGAGATTGGATTATTGTAGCCTACTTCAAGATTAAAAACATCCATGTAGGTTTTAATCAAGTCATTTCATTAAACCGGAAGATAAACCCTCAGCGTAGCTCATTTTACCCAAAACCTTTTGCAGATGTGACTATTATTTTGCAAATTGTAACCGGAAGTTTGATGATCTGAGTGTGGGTGACTCGACATCACCGGCGCCGCCTCCTCTCCGCTCGCTGCGGAGGACAGAGGACAGAATCACAGCGGAATCTTCTGCAAGGGGACACGGGGAAGGTAAGTCAGCGAGCTCGGCCACACTCTATGTGTTTTCATGCACAACTCTGGAGGAAAACGTTCATGACATGATGCTGCCAGGAGGCTGCTCTGAACACTAATACGCTAATTTCTCCAGGAATATTTCTGCATACTTTGAATGTCGCTCTTGTTTAGTCTTTTAGTTTTTTCGTTGTGGTATCAGAGGGTCATGATATGGACCTCTATGGATTTAATGTTGTAAATGTGTTTGTATACTATTCCTCCTAAAATCTATGTTTGAATTGGCTCTTCTCCTCAAGAGCTCTTAGTTATGGCTGGGAGCTCCTCATTGGCTGATGTCAATGCAGTCAGTGTGCGTGTTTGTGCGTGTGTGTGCGTGTGTGTGCGTGTGCGTGTGTGTGCAGACATCAGGTACATAAAGTGAAGAGTGGCCTTGATTCGTTCACCGACTGGGGGAGCAACATGTAGCTTCCCATTGATACAAAACTACTGCAGTAATTCTGCAACAATAATTATTCTATAAGGTTTATAACATATTTAGGGATTTATGAATTATAACTCCAGAATGTTACAGCTAACTTTTAGATTCTCTGAAGTAACACAGATGATCTAAGTAGTTGTAGGACTTGTGTGCACATAGATGCAAATACAGTATGTGGTCCCTCAATGAACAGCAGGTTTATTTCTTTTTGTCAACATAATTGCATTCTTTGTGCACCATGTTGGTAGAATTAACATATGCTCTTATTCAAAGTACTATAATTTGTGTCATGTAGCCTTGTTTTAGTTTGCATATGATGGCGAGAGACATATTAGTTTAGTTTCTAGAAATGCACCGATTGACCGGCTGGTGACCGGAATTGGCCGATTTTCACGGGATCGTGAATGCAGATTTTATGCCGGTCAAATGCTGTAAATAAATAACATTGTAAAGGCTACTATACACAATGCATATGAATTATATATAGGCTAGCAAATAATAACAATAAACCCACTATTAATTACATTATCTTAATGCAGTGTAACTACTAGCATGTAAATAATGCACATAAAATACAAACATGAGCAAGGGCGTTCAACAATCGCCATTATAATTGAATCAACAGCCACGTGCAACCTAGCTAGCAGGTGAAGAACACAAACAACGAAATCACCAGCTAACATGAACTGACAACATAAGTTACACCACTTACAGTTCTCAAGATCTCCACTGCTAGTTATACTCCGGACAGCGAGTTTATTTTTCCTTTCTCTACCTTTTCCACCGGGTGGCGCGCGTGCCAGCTCTAGGTGTAAAAGGCATGTCCACGCTATTCTCCGACATGCACTCTAACAATCACAGAAGTTTAGTTTGCTTAATATATCAAATTTGTTTTAGTTGGAAATTGTATGTGAAAAGAAGGAAATGGTTCTTCCATAACATTGCACTTTAGATGTGTGTGAATTTCCCACACCATGAGTCATTTATTTTAGTTCTATTTTATAATGATCATTATCTGTTCAAAAAATGTTTTATGCAAAATGTAAAATGTTCTATTAAAAAAAAAATAGAAGATAAATATTTGTGTGTGCTGTAAAGGGGTTAGAAAAAATTAAATCAGAATCGGCTAAAATCGGTGAAAAATCGGAATCGGCCTAGAAATTGTAATCTGTGCATCTCTATTAGTTTCTCAGGTTTTGGATATACCATCAACCAAACCACACACTAATACATACATGCACATTAGAGATGCCTAGTCTAACTAGGCCAGGCGTAACTGTGGCACTAAAACTGGCAGCCAACCAGGTTATGAATGGTGATAACTATTAGCGTAAACTATTATTACATTTTTTTTTAATAAGGAAACCGTATTGAATATTAATCTGTCACATCATGGTTGCTACCTTTAATGAGGTCAGTTATGGTGGCAATACTGAAGCCCGAAATTGCATTGATGCATCTGTAACTTTTCCCCAACACACACACACACACACACACACACACACCTTCTTTTGCACCACATCAATGCTATGTCTTGATGAGATAGGTAAAGAAGATAAGAGCTGAAACAATAAGTTGATTAATCAATGTTGATTAAAAGAAAACTGTCAGCTATTTTGACATTAAGCAAAAAATGCCAACCATTAATGGTTCATCTTCACAAACGCGAGTATTTGCTGCTTTTCTTTGTCTCATGTGAGTGACTTAACTGAGTATATTGTTGGTGTTTTGGACTCTTGGCAGTCGTAAAGAAGCTGTGCAGAAATGAATATGATAAAAGACAGAAAGAGAAAACCTTCCACCACCATCTGTGCTGTGTTCCCAGTGCTGCTGGCTGACTCACTTCGTGTCGAGTCAGCTCTCTCTCTCACTAAATATTGTTTCAGACTCGAGAGGCACATTTTCAGAGTTAGGGGAGCACATCCGAGGTTCTCCGGCCTGTTTATGTTCCCACTTTTCATCTGCACACTGTTTATTTGGGGAAATTGAAAAAGGAATGCCTGCCTCTTTCTCTTTCTGTCTTTGTACTAGACAGAGAGAATGAGAATTTAGTCTGAGAAATATTCCTCAGTTCTTTGTATTATTTCTATCACCTGTTAAGGTTTTTATGTGGAGATCTGCGTGAAGCTAGACTTCTAGAGGGAGTAATTGCTGCTGAGGCAGACTGAAACGCTGCAGCTGACTTGTGACATTCGTCTTAATCGGCTATTTGATCCCACAGCCTCATGGTCTTATTAGAAATGAGAAGCCACACTGCCGGTTTAATGAAATAATAAACTGAACCTAAAGCTGATTCATGAGCTACTCCCTGATCAAAGTGGAAACACTGTGTATGTGTGTGTGAGTGAGTGGGGGGAGTGCTAGACTTGAAGCTAAGCTGAGGGACACTTAGCATCTGTTCGCTCCACACAGACTACTTTGAGCCGGTCATATGGCTTTGATTAGTGTGCTAGTTTTCGGATAGCTCCACTCTCCCTGGCAACAGTTAAAGACAAGGACAGCATAGTTAGCTCTAGTCTTAAAAAGAAAAAAAAACTCACTGTACATACATCCCTTACACCACATGAAAAGCACCAATAACTAGTGGATGACAAGATGGAAGAGATGAAGAGGATTACAAATTTGGCCCACCCTTATATTCCCACCTAATTATCCCAAGCGCTCCAACTTTTCTCTCTCTTGTTAACAACGACCCCTTTCTTCTCCCCTCCTTCTTTTCTCTTTTGCAAATTGTGATTGCGTTGGAAATTGTGTGGCCTGTCTGCAGCTCGGACCACTTTTTCTCTTGGCCGTGATTACAGCAATATACTCGATATTTGTAGCTAATCCAAGCAAAACACCGAGCTGAGAGTCGACGTATGTGCTCGCTTGGCCTGCTGACAAACATAAGTTTTTTATTTTGCTCAAAAGTGATACAGCCCACAGGGAAAGTTTTGCACAACAGACCACGGAAGATGTACAACACCATCACCTCTGCAAGACAGCTTTCTCTTCATTTAGCTGCATTTCTTTGTAGTTTATAATGGAGCAATAATTTACCAAGAACGCAGTGCATGCATGTTGTTGTGGGGATCTTTTGAAGCCCTCCACAAATCTTTTTAAGCAGCTTTGCTTAAAAAAAAAAACACACCAAGGGACAGCACTGGGGGTCCGGTCTCCCCCTCTTCCTCTTGTTTAAATAAACAAAAGGAGAGTTAGTGGTAATGAAAAGCACTTGATATCAAGCTGCAAGTTTAATAACCCACAATAAATCGAGCGCGTGAGCAGAAGAAGTAATGAAAATGGAGGGGAGTTTGGCTTGTGCAGGAAATGACTGGGAGAAAGCCTGAGGGAGGGGAAGAGAGAAAGACTTTCAGTTGTTCCATGTATGAGGGAAGCTGCCACAGTACAAAGACCCCTTAGTGTTTTTTAAGCAAGCTCTCCTTTTACTGTACCTTCCCGTTACTGTTTGAAATAAAAAAAGAGGCACATTAGGGCTCTTTTCAACTCATTCCTCCACACTCAGTTCAGGGTATTAACACTCAAGAATAATTCTCCCAGCTGGCTCGAACAGCTTACACTCTGCTGTCTCTCTTTCATTCCCCTCGGGCTTTGCGCTTGTTTTTTCCCTCCTCTTTTCAGGAGGCAACTTGTTCCCCCTGCTCTCGTCACCAAAAGGTTTCCCATCTGCTTCCGATTACCTTTGGCTGCAGTTGGTTAGCCGCCAGCCATCTGGGCCAGTGTGGCGTCTCCGCTCGCTCTTCTCTCCCCAGACGGCACTGATGGAGGGGAGGCTGGGACAAGAGTGAACTGGGTGGGCAGACTTTACTGGAGAATAGCAAGGGTTGGTTTTTTTAGCTGACACTGCAATCCATAGCCAGGAAACTCAAGTCAAAGAGAAGGGCACCCATGAAAATGTGACTCCTCATCCTGGCTCTGGTCTGTTTTTGTAATGGGTACTGTGGGTCTGAGGAAGTCATTTTCCATTGTTATTATAAATCAGACTCGCTCTTGTGTTGGTCTGTAAGTAAAAAACGGAATGCGCTAAAAGGGAACTTGGGGTTTATGTATAGTGCAGGACAGTTAAATTAGTACTGTGGAAAATGAACAAGAGACCCAAGATCTTAGTCTGTGATGTCTGCCCGGCTGAACTGTTACCTCCAAATGATCATAGAGTACTGTCATTCAAGGAATAAACAATATTCTCTGTTATTTTTGGAAATAGGAAACAGTCATTGAATTTTGCTGGCATTATGAAATAGTATGCAGATGTCATGCAACTGTATGTCAGGACAAAGCCAGGTCCCACCTATGTGTGCTGGATTTTGGATTGCAAACAGCATGTCCAAAAGTTTCCAGCAACTTAATAATAATAACCCCTCCTGGTCACAGCACTTGCATTACTAGTCTGGTTGCCTCATCTAACAAGAAGCCTGCAGTTTAGGTTTGTAGTATTGATGCCCAGGTGACTACAGTGGTGCATTCCTGTTAAGGTAAACTGAGATAAGGTCATTGCTCTCATTCGCTGATCTAGTGAAGGTGTACCATGATTTTTTTCTCCTCCAGACTTGATTATTGTAACATATTTTATTCTGGTCTCAGCAAGCAAAACATTCAAAAACTTCAGTTAATTTAAAACACTGTGACCCCATCACACCAATCCTTGCTGTGCGTGGTTGTGTGTACTGTAGTTCCATTACTGTTACGATTGAGGTTCTGACTCAAAAAACAGAGATACCACACGAGACACAGAGTAACAATTTCAAAGGGTTTTAATGAGAGTCTGTACTTAGCGTAATCAAGGTCGGAAGGAACAGGGCTTGATGACTTCCGGACTGGACCGAGGCTAGAGGCGGGCAGGCAGTGGTCAATCCAAACTGTCCCTCTTAATCCAAGGGTGGAGGTGGCCAATTCTGGGCGGTGAGGAGCAGGCAGAACAGCTGACAGTGGCAGGGAATGCAGCAGGTCTTGAGGCGAGGTCTGAACAGAGAAGCAGGTTATAAGCACTAAGAACTACAAGACGAGTAACAAACTAGAAACAAAGTTACACTGAGCCAAGTTACCACACTGGTGGATGATGGTGAGATCAACCCGGGTTTAAGTATTGCAGAGGTGATTCATGGATAGGCAGCAGCCGTGCAGGTAGAGTGGATTGAACAGCCACGCCCCTTGACCTACTTCCAGACAGAAACAAAAGGGAAAGGGGAGAGAACACACTAGGGATGGGGAAGGACAGCTGCCCGGTAACAGTACCTCCTCCCCTCAACGGGCGCCACCCGGCGTCCCACTAGGCTTGTCCGGATGTTCACGATGAAAGTCTTTAACCAACTGCGGCTCCAGAATAAAACGCCTAAGGATCCAGGTCCTCTCCTCAGGCCCATTACCTTCCCATTCAACCAGATATTGGAGTCCCCTACCCTGCCTCCGAGCGTCCAGGAGCCTTCGGACCGTGTAGGCCGGATGGTCGTCAGTGACGAAGTGCTGAGCAATGTGGGACCAGGGGCGACTAGGGACCGGGAGAAGCTGCAGCACACCAGAGGGAGGCTGGTGAGAGGCTTTACCCCGTACACAGGTAGAACAAGCCGCCATTTAAGCACGGACATCAACTTCCACTTAAGGCCACCAGAAGTCTCTTTAACAATGTCAGCGTAAGGTACATCGCAGAGTGACAGGCGAAGCGGGAGGTGTGAACCCAATGCAGCACCTGAGGCCGCCCAGACTCCGGAACATAGAGCAGGTTAGGTGGTCCATCTCCCGGTCCAGGGTCTGTTCCTTGGGCCGTTTTCACCAGAGATTCAATCTCCCACATGACATGAGTTAAGTCTCTTGGTAGATTGGATGTAAGCCAAATTCTTATGGTCGGTCCAGTCCACCACTCCTCCAACTCCAGCTTCACCGCCAGCAACTCCCGATTTCCCACGTCGTAGCTTCTTTCTGCGGGAGTCAGTTTCTTGGAAAAAAAAAGCACAAGGGTGAAGCTTCTGGTCTGTGGGGGAGCGATATATGCTTCTCTGGGGATTTAGAAAAAATTAGAATGTTGTCGAGATAGACAAAAACAAAAGTGACAGCGGGCGCTTCAACTATGAATTGTCTGATTTTGCCAGTCAATATGAGGGTTATGGAGGCTTAACCAGGGGAAACGAGGGGGGATGAGTGGGGTGGTTAAAGCGGACATGAGTTTAAAGCTTATCTTTTCACGATGGTTACCAGACAGAATTAAAGTGACAGGGACGGTTTGGTGAGTGATCTCCACTAGGAGGTGTCCTAGAAAGGACAGCTGCCCCATAACAATTACATCTTGTGAGTAGACAAGTAGTATCTTGTGAGAGTCAGTTATACCCTAGTCTGGATCAACAACAGTTCATTTCCAGGATAATCGCTGGAACATCCGCTGAAACTTCGAGCTAGCAAAAAATGCTGAAAATGGCAAATTTTAAAGAAAATCTGGCTCTTGTAACAAGGCAGGCTTGCTTGGTTCTTTCAGGGAATAATTGTAAAGATTTACAAAGAATATGTTTAACGTTTTACTATCCAATTGGGACGTTTTGGGACCGATTGTGCCAGGATTGCTGTGGACGAAGTAACGTTATGTTCAAAAGCAATGATTAGGAAGAAACATGCCTCTTTTAAACATGGGAGTGGTGTTGAAAAATATGAGGCAAACTGGCTGGTTAGAGCTGAAATTAAGAAAGCCAAAGTAGTTGAAGTTGATTTTCCAACTGTAAGATGTCTATCGCAGTATGTTATGTATCATGGTCACATTAATAAACAAAACAAATGTAAGGGATTCATATCAAGATTGTTGTATTTGTATTGTATTTTATGTGTTTATGGTCAAATATTACTACCGGTCAATATATCTATATTGAATTTTTAAAACAACTAACAAATATTGATATCAACACCCCTCCCCCTCCCCCTCCACAAGTATTGGACAGGCCATACCCATCACAACTTAGTCTCAGATGTAAACAAGGTTCATATAGGCACTCATACCATCCGTCTGCTAGCCAGGACGCCAGCCAATTAGTAAGCTGTACAGTCAGGCAGCCAGCCAGCAAGTCACTCAGCCATACAGCCAACCACCACAGTCAGCCAGCGTAGCAGTGATGGCAACCTGCTGCTCCTCTCAAATTGGCTCATTTTACCCCAGAGCCTCTGACATAATACCCACTTCAAGCCCTGTTTGGGCATTAAGCACAGCTTTTTACAAGATCAATGGCTTCCTTTGTGTTTGAACTCTTTCCGGTGGGCAGGCAGCTTAAAGAGCGGGGCCTCAGGGGCCCCAGGTTGGGACCTGCTGTTGTCTCTGGTCATCAGAGTGAAAGACAGGGTGCTTGCCCTTCGTCAAAGGCAAGATTGATTAGCTGAAGGAACAATGCAGGACTGGGCGGTCCACTGAACGCTGAATATGAACTGGGTAGATTTGTCTGACTAGGAACTGCATGGGTCAATGGGATCTCATGCTCTCTCTCTCTCTCTCTCTCTCTCAGTCAGTGTTTTACTATGTCTCCCTTGGTCCTCCCTTTTTGAGCCTAAATCCTTTCACTCCCTTTCCTGGCCTTCCTCTTCCTCACTGAACAATTTCTCTTCTACAGGGCTATAGAGAGGAGTTGAAACCTACCAGTGCTGCTGAGTCCCTTGGGATATCCGTCCAGGTTTTTCCTGCTCCTATGAGGACTCGTCCAGGATCAATTACCACTCACTGATCACCACACTGTAGAGGCTGCTATGTCTGAACCCACGGATCTTTCAGCAGCCATGGCCCAACAGAGCGCTGAGCTGTCCCACTGCTAGGCGACGGGGCATCCGAGAGGGCAGAAGACATGTTGGGACAGAGGCCCGGGGACCACTGCACTGAATTCTGTTACTATAGCAACTACTGTAGTAACCATGGAAACGCTATGGAGGACTGGTCTTGTCTGCACTGTCATCGTCATCATGGTTGCCACAGAGGTCGAAGGAGGTCACAGAGATGAGTTTGTCCAGTCACAAGGTGAGAAGAGGTGATTATATATATATATATATATATATATCTCTAGCAAATTAAATACCTGTGGGAAAAAAAAAGAAATCAAGCTAATTGTTTAGGATAATTGCCACAAAGGCCTTATGCACCCAGAGAGACAGTATTAAAAGGATAGTGACCACAGTGTTAAAGGAGAATTCCGGTCAATTTTAACACGTAGCTCTGTTGTTTGTAAATTTGGAGTGCTGTCAGTAGCGAGAAAAATGAAAACAATCGGTGTTGCCTATACTGTGTTATCCTCCTGCTACAGTTTGCACCCAGGAGGCTGAAACCAGGCACATTTTAAACGTGCTTTTAGCCTCTTAACTTGTTCGAAATGTCATTCCAAGTGCCTACCCATGTGAAGTGATTCCTTCCGAGTGAACTCAGTGAATCTGACTGCTGTAGATGTGAAAGAAATGCATAAAAGTTTTGCTAATTCAGTTCTGTTTAGTTCCGGTGTTGAGACGGCAAGACGAGTGCTTCGGGACAGTCTACAAACTACAACACCGAAAAGAGATACAACAAACGTATTTATTAATTTAATAATTAAATAAGGTAGCGTCTCCAAACTTACCTCAATTATAACTTGTCTCCTGCTAGTTGTACTACAGCATTTACTTTAAAAAAATAAGCATAGGCCTATTTTTGAAAATATTTTTGTATCTCTTTTCGGTGTTGTAGTTTGTAGACGGTCCCGAAGCACTCGTCTTGCATGGGTAGGCACTTGTAATGACAATTCGAACATGTTAAGAGGCTAAAAGCACGTTTAAAACTTGCCCGGTTTCAGCCTCTTGGGTGCAAACTGTAAATTAATACCCAACCAGACATACGTATATTTGTTAAACAGACTTCATGCAACAACTTAGACTCAATCATGTTCAAGTGTTTCTGAGGCTGAGAAAAGCCTGCTAGTAAGACTGCTACATAATATCTACTACAAAGTTACAGTGATCCTATTGTAATTTAATAATAACCATAGTATTCCTATAGTTATTATAGAAATGTGAGTTCATGCTTTCCCACCAAAAAACAGCAAAGTCAGCCACCTTAGTCTTGAAGCAGGTCTAAAGCCAGGTTGCATAACAAAGGTTTAATCAAACATTTATTGTGAACAGAGTTTCAGACCTGAGTTAGAATTAACAGCACACACCTTATTGTTTGAGGTCTTTATAAATAGTGGGAAAACATAATTGGTTTATTGTCTATGATCCTGGATTTATACTATGGGTTGCTTTGATTATTTTCAGTGTCTTGAGAGCAACAATACTTTAAAGTATTTTATTGTTGAGGCGACCAGAGTGAAATCTGTTTTTCATTTCAGTAGTAAAAAAAAAAACTTTACAATGCTACCCATATTTAGAAATTCAGAATAAGTACCCTTTTTTATTATTTAATTTATACTTTAATTGTAATTTAAGGATTACCATGTGTTCTATAGTTACTGTAATTGTTTTATGTATAATTCCCATGCACAGTTCTCAGATGAGAAAAAGTTATGGTCTTACCTGGCTATCTGTCTGGCTGAGGCACAGTCCAGGGGCCCGTTTCAGGAAGGAGCTTTAACCAACTCTGAGTCTAACCCTGATCTCTGAGCTGATTTACCCTGAGATGGGAAACTCTGAGTTTTCGGTTCCAGAACAGCTGATTTGAGTTGGTTCAATCAACTCAGAGTAGGTTCACTCAGAGTTAAGCACGTGCCCCACCACTATAAAAAGGCAGCATGAATGGAGCCATGATACTACAATTTACCATGGTAACAACCACAAACGAACTGCGAGTTTGAACGTGTATTTTGGTAAAAAAGCAACACAGCAAAAGAGAGAGAATTTGCGTGGGATAAAATTGCTGCTAGAGTAAATGCCTAAGTTCCAATATAGTGTATTCATATTATATTTAATCATAAGTATAATATTACTGGTGAAATGGTATTGAACATATAATCATGAACATTTCATTTAGGTGCAATCATGCGGGCGAAAAAGTCCTAGGCCTACTAATCCCATTCTGAGGCTGCAGCACCATCATTAACAGAATTATAATTCATAATCTTTTATTTCAAAGGGTTTACATCATTCACCTGCAATACTGTGGAACTCCTTTTCTTACTGGTTTGTGTCCAGGGAACACTACAATAACGTTTAAAAAACGTTTCAGAGCGAGTCACATACTTCTGATGGCACTTTGCTATAAAGTGGCTTTACTAATATGCTCCGCATCACCAGTGTTGGAAAGAAAACTGCCATTTGCAAAAAAAAATGTAATGCGACACAAATAATCTGCTGGGATGTAAGAGCATGTCCACGATGGATGACGTTAGTGATATGAGGACGGATAAGGTTATGTAGGCTACATAACTGATAGACTGGGAAGAAAAACAATACCGCTCAAACAGGTAGGCTAGTATCTGGAAATGAAAATGGTCGGGGGCTCAATATCACCTCCCGACGCATGTTTAACTCCCTGCAAAGTAATACAACTTCTTCTTCATCAACGGGATCGTCGACAAAAGGAAATGACATGTTTTGAGAATAAAAACGTTTTATAGTCTGCTTAACATGGTTAATTAAACCAACCCTGTTTTTTTATTCATGCAGATAATAAACTGCTAAAATGCGTCTGATACAGACTGAATGAATGAATGAGGAAATGAAAGATCGATGTGTCAGAGGGAGGAGACTGAGAGAAACTCGAGGTTTCTTGAAGAAAACCTGCTCCCAACCAGGTTAGGTTCACAGACTCAGTTGCCATAGTAACTGACTCTGAGGTTAAGTTCCCTCTCTTTCTGAAATGGGCTGGAGTTCCCCCTCTCTCTCAGGTTTGATTAACCTCTCTTTCTGAAACTGAAAACCCAGTTTCCCTCATCTCAGGGTTAACAAACTCAAAGTTTTCTCTAAACCTGCTTTCTGAAACGGGCCCCAGGTCTGCAGGTCTGTGCTGCTAAACTTGAACTCTGCTTCCACAAATCATGTAGCTGTTGCACGTGCCCACCCCCCCTCACCTCTTGCCACACAGTCTCTCTCACATACACACTGAATCTTGAGCGACTGAAATTTCCCAGAGTAGACAGAGTAGACTTTAAAGCTACTTAATTCTGATATTAACAATGGATCAAATGACTACGTGTAATGTAAAGGGAGTTATTCCTAATGATAAACCCACAGAACTGCAACATTTTCAGCTTTATGGAGTATTTTACCCTTTTTTAGCTCATTGTTTGAAATCTGTGGTGTAATTGGTAGCGATGCTGCGTTGCTGTGTGGAAAGGAATCCGCCGACACTGTTTCTTGATTATAAAGGTTTATTTACATCGAAGAAATCAGCATCATTTGACAAGCCCTGCAGAGCTCGGAGAGGACCTGTTTTCCCAATTCTCCAGTGGTCCTCTGACTTTCTTTGTTTTAACATGGTATATATTCTATAATGTGTGTAAAATAGATGGGGGAGGAAACAATACTTTGACCAATGGCTACAAGCCAACTGGCCTTATTTTGGAGGGGCCATTGATAATGCACCACAGATGTTTTCAAGAGAGGTGTCTTGAAAGTAGAGTAAAGTTCATCTGGGTTTCTTTGTTACCCAAAGCTTAAATACAAATCATATAGAATATGCAGATACAATAAGATGACAATATACCTCATTTCCACCCTTCGAGACTAATTAAGTCTCAAAACAAAAAGAGTAAGATTATTACAAAATAACACAAGTTTTAACAATGTCAGGAAATGTAAACAAACATTTTATGGAGTGTAAGAGCGAAAAACCTGTCTGCCAGCTTCTTTCCAAATATCCATCAATCAATCTAGACAGGAAAATTCTCTCACGGCCCCTCTGCCCCAGGCGACCACCTTCAGTACTCCAGATCAATTATAAATCTTTTTATCAATTCATGTAATGTCTTGGTGTAATTGAATACATATGACAGCCTCAGAAATCAAAATAAAATCAAAACAATGTCCCAATTCAGACTGATCAAATCATCGGATCTGTAAAAGGACCTCGCCTTACCTAGACCCCGCTGTCCCTAAGCGTCAAGAAAAACATAAAAACATCTGAGGTGTCCATGTGTATCCCACAACAAAACATTCTTCTTCAAACAGTTTTAATACAAAACGAATATGACACAAAGCATGTATCCACTGCAGCTCCTTTGCAGTGTTGAACTTTCAGTGTGGTGTCGATGGAGTCTGAACTTTCATCACTGTATCCTTGTTTAGAATCCTCCAGTCCATTTTTATTGTCCATATTTAAGTATTTGAATCTCCCTTTGCACATTCCCCCATATACTCTGGAAGAAAAGAAAACACAACCAGTATCTTTGCAAAACAACACATAAAAGAAAACATCAAATAAAATATCAAAATTACTATGAATGAATCAGAAATAATATGAATGAATCACATATGAATCACATGAATCACATTCCATTTCCCCCCTTTGATAAATAAAAAACACTAAACAATATTCAAAGAAATGTGAAAATGACGACAGAAATCAGATATTCAAAATGAAGAACTTCCCATCAATACTGCTAGATTTATCCTCAAATGATAGCATTCAAAATTACGAAAGTGTGCATTGTCTCTCTTCACTCTACTTCCAGAACTAGAATCAGATTTAGATGTAACAAGTGCTTCCCTCCTTTTGCAACACAAGCTAACCAGGTGCTTCCTAAATCCCTCTTTGCTGACTATTGATAGTCAGCAGCAAAGGTTATGTCATTTTAAAGATAACTCTTATCCTAATGTATCAATCACACCTTCAACAAATTAAATCAAACAAATTGACCAAATCATAAACCACCCCATTTTTTTAAACGCGTATGGATGTAGCCAATTGGATAGAGAAGACCAAATTTATTTTAAGAGCCAATCATTTTGTAGCATGTAATTACGCACTTTCTACAATGTATCACACACAACTCTCTCTTCACTGTTTATTTAACAGATAGTGGGTGTAATAGATCCCCTTATGTTCACCACCCCTTCTTTCAACCTCATCTACTTGACATTCCTGTATAAACTGGACTGAGGCTGAAAAGTAACCTGACACACAGCAATATACTAGCATAAAGCAATGTAGCCACCTTGCCACATTATAAAATTATAACTTTGCATATATTAGTCAATACTGAATTCTCAATTTCTCAATGCAAGCCATCATTGAAATTTAGACTGATACTTAAACTAACATCTCAACACATCAGTGTAGCATGTTGAACTGTGAAAACTATCCTAAACTCTTCATACCAAGTCTACTCGCAAATGTAATGTGCAGAACAATCGTTCCTCTCCATTACATTGTTTCTGTAATTAATAAGCCATAATTGTAATCTCTATCAAAATTCAATGAATTGCAGAGCTTCACTTTGGAATCTTTGTAAATTATTTTACCTTCTAACCCTACAGGCTAGAATCCTGCAGGCTTCAGTAACACCACTGCAACTTATGTAGAATAATGAAATTCAAATCAGATTTCTAAACCTCTATTTACATTACAAAGAATTTTGATACATAATTGGACTGTAATAACTGATTTCCATTCGTGAATCTGTACTTAGAGAGAATGATATGAATAGATTACCAATACACTATAAACAACAAATTAACCAATGTAAAAACCTTTCATTTGACTAAGATATATCTGTGAGTGGAAGTGGTCTTATCTTTTCTCACATTATTACTGTTACTATTTTCATATGGTCCTAATGACACTTGTGATACACCTTGCCCTTCTTTTTGTATTAAAGATAAAGGTGCATTTACAAACTACATCCAAGAATAGTTTACTGATGTTAATGTCAGGCTATTTTCACTAATAGTCACACAATTGTTCTAAGACAATTATTTTAACACAATTTTGAGAACAGCACTCTCAATCTGCTGTTTGTAACAACTTTACATTAATCCAATTCAAATTTGTACATGAGATCACTCCCCAATAAATTATTTGAGCAGCACTCAAATAATAGATGCATATTCAAAAATTAATGTCATTGGAGCACAAAAATAAAACAGTGAAATGTTCTTTTAACATTTCCTAACACACCAACTGAAATAACTTGTTTGTCACTAATCTTGTTAGAAGCTGTCACAGGTCATTTCAAATTTAATAGAATGTATATCACCAGGTACTGACAAAATGTAAGATTTTCATACCAAGTTGCTTAATTTAGAGGCTTATCTTAACCCTTCATATAGATGTGTTCACATAAGAGTAGCTCTATTTTAAAAATAGAACCAATTACTTCTTTAGAGTATATGTATTTTCAAAATGTGTGTTGTCAGTGCATTACCTACTTTCTATTCGTCGTTATGCGTTGATATGTCGATGCGCCAGAGCAAATCCGGTCTCTCTCCCCTCCTTCTCTGGTCAGTCAGCTGATGTCCACGCTCATCTGTGGGGATCTGTACCAACTTGTGACTGTCCTTGTCTTCAATTGTTGGATCTCTTTCCGGCCCTGATGACACCTCCCTTTCAGATCTTCTGGGCACCTCTAGAATCCTGGCTCCAGACCCCTGTAAGGGTTCACCGGTCTTCCAATTGACGTTAGTTGGCACCTGAATGCTCTTCTGTAATTTCCTGTAGGATTCCATCCTGGTATATTGCAATCACGGGCAAAGTGGCCATCTTGTCCACAATTGAAACACGCTTGTAGAGATTGCATAAAACACGGATTAAATCTTCCAGCTCGTCCTCTTCCTCTTCCTCTCCAGTTCTGCATCTGTCCAGAAACTGGCTGTGGGTATAAAACAACTGGAATCACTAATGGTGGCTGTTGATTTGGTGAACACTGATTCTGCATAACCAGTGCTTGCTTCTTGTCCTTCTTCTTATCTCCCACCAGCTGCATTCGATTAAGTTTTCTGGGAGTTTCTTGGTCTCGTTCTTTCTGCTCATGTTCCTTTCTCCTATGTACCTCTACTTGGTGAGCTACATGATCTGCATAGACAGTCCTTGCCATGCTCCACCTCTTCCAATTTGCTTCTCACTGGTGATGGCAGCCCCTTCTGTAGTTTGGCTCGCAAAATTGACTGCTCCACTTGACTCACATCTGGATCATTTCCGGTAATATTTCTCCACACCTGATAAGCTCTCAACACATAAGCTCTTGGTTTTTCTTCTTGTTTCAGTGGCTCAATTTGGATATTGTCCGGATGCACATTTGCTGGAAACATATCTTTCAATGCTCTCCACAGTCGACCTCTACTTGCGACCAACAACTCAGGATCATGTACAGCAGTTTCACATGTCGATTAAGTCTAGCTTTCTGTAGAATTTCTTCCATTGCCGGAATCCCAATAAGATTTGTCAAAAGTCTCTTAATATCTCCCATGACATACTGTGTTCCCACCGTAATTTCTTCCAACTTTAAAATCCAAGGATGTGCTCCATCTTGAAGAACAGGCAACTTATCAAGAATATCTGACATATTCTGTCCTTGAATTAGCACTGGAAGCATCTTCTTACTTGTCTTCCCTTTTTTTGACTTTCTCTCCTCTTTTTGGGATCCTTTTTTCAACAATTTGTCTCTCTGTATCTTCAAATTCTCGTATTGCTCTTCCAATCGCTCCATGTCTCTTTCAATCTCTTCTATGCTAGACGCTGCAGGATGAAATCCCATAGCTCCTTTACTCTCCAAATCTTCATCACTGTCTTCATTCTTACTTTCATCAGAGGTGTGATCTCTTGTATCTTTTTGTTTCCTCCATTTTTCATCACCTCTTTTCTCCGCTCTGGCCAGCCTCCTTCTAATCACAGGATCATATTCACCCATGATCTCTTCTGAATTACTCTGATCATCATCATCATCTTCAAATTCCATCCTTCTGAACCTCACTTTCCCTTATTTTCCAGATGTGTCGTTTTCTTCTTACTTTTGGAGTTTGGATTCATCTTTATGGTCGTTTCTGCTTGCCTTCTCTCTATTATTTGTTCATCTTCATCTCTGATGCAATAATCACCCTCCTGAGTGATCACTGTCTCACTTTGTTCTATTGTCAGCACTGATCTGTATCACTTTCAGCATCATACATCTTCTGAGCCTAGGCAAAGTTGGGCTGAACTCCTCAAACTTCAGTTCATCTGTGAATGTCCAACAAAGTACTTTGTGGTCATGTGTAACGTTGCTTCTTTAATGTCAGTCTCTGATCATGCCCTGAAAACCATCTGGGTGTTCACTTCAACCACTCAATCATGGGCAGTTGCAAATCTGTCACCCCTCCTTTTCTGCTGCTCCAACTCCAGATGTGTTTCTGGTGCAAGTGTGTGGAGGATGGGGCCAAAGTTGAACGCTGAATACTGTGTCTGTTGGATTGGGGTCATGTAGTTCAGGGTCTGTTATTGTCTGTCACCGGTTCTGTAGCTTGTTGGGGGAGTGAGACAGGTCCGCTCTGACATCCATCGAGGCGCATTGAATAAACACAAAACACAACTCCTCCAAGAGGCATTACTTTTACTTTAATCATACGTGTATTTTAGTTTTCTTGATTCTCTTTCTACATTCTAACCTATGACACCATTGATTCAAAATGTTGCTATAAAAATATTACCTAAGTAAGAAAAGTATCATAAAATATGTACTTCAAGTACTAAGAGTAACAACACAGAAAAGTCCCCTTATCCTAAACTGGAAATGATCCCAGTAATTCTATCAATCAACCAAGTATTTAAGCAACTAATCATTTCAACCAAACTTGTAGACCTATATATTTGTTGGACAGTTTAACAACAATAAGACATCATATTTCATAAACATATGTTTTATCTACACAAATCCTAAATCTTTTTTTTTTCATTTGTGTCGGATCACAATAATTTGCAATTCGTCTTTGAAATTACCATTAATCATTCCTGAAAATTAA
This sequence comes from Perca flavescens, assembly GCF_004354835.1. Lineage (NCBI taxonomy): Eukaryota > Metazoa > Chordata > Actinopteri > Perciformes > Percidae > Perca > Perca flavescens. The sequence continues at coordinate 26,277,215 of NC_041339.1, forward strand.
CCAATTTGTCTCTTTTTCCTAAGTTTTGGTGCTTGTGGTATAGCAGTCTTTACTATCCTCATCTAAATGTTTACCCTCCTGTAGATTGGAGCCCAAATACTGCAGTTATCTCTGTACCAACAATATTAATATGAACTCCATTATCCTAATTCAAAAATACATGTATCTCTTTCTTTGTCTTTCTGTCACCTTCACAACACTCTCTTTCTGTCTTTAACCAACTTAGTACATTCTTGTACCCTTAACTTTCCCTTAAAGTCATGTCTTATTTTCTTTCCATTGTCTCATAAAACTTTCTTTTCCCTTTCTGTTTTACCTTTCAGCAACATACGCTTACCATTTTCTCTCAACTTTCCTAACTATCTTTTGTAACAATTGTTACCCCTTTAATATACAAAGTATATGAACCAACTCAGTCTAATGTTTCATTAGGATTGAATTAACTTCACAGAAATCATATTCATTCGTTCTGTTTCCCACCTTCACAAATGTCACTCATTTCCTTAGCACAATGACATGACCACATGTGACAGTGGAGAACTTTTAGTAAAATCAAAAACCTTATAAAATTATCAAATTTTGAATTATTTTATTCAAAGTAAAATCATTTTAGATGTCTCGCCACTCAAAACAAGCGATCCAACATTGTAGAATGGCAGAGGTGACAATCCTGGAGCCCAGCAATCAGTCCTCTCATCTCTTACTTCCAATAGAGGTATAGAGGCTGGAATTTTCTTATTCCAGGGTGATCAATCACTGGTCTGGGTTCCAGACGCAAATCACCTATGCCAGCTGTTAATCTTTTCTTTCCTTCCCTTTTTTCTCTTCAGACCTGAGCCTTGTTCATGCCTACTTTTATCCTTAAATCTTTCTCCCGATTTGTTCTTTTCATGCTTCAGAAGCAAGCATAGTTAAGGCTTCCTAATTAGAAGGACATTTTAAATTATTATGCCATTTCTCTAGATGTTTTATGACATTTTTCTATTTTTCTTTCTTTATATCTGTCAACGTAACTCTCATTTATAGATTCAATGGATCTCAATCAAATAGTTCCCTTTCTCATCTTTGCAGCACATGCGGCAGCACCCCAGTGCAGGCAGGGAGTGGCTTAAACGTCTGTGGACCGAATATCATCATGACATATGCCACGCACACACAGTCTATCACACACCGCAGAGGCACCGCTGTTCACACACACACACTCTGTCTCACATACACATCCAATCAACAAAAAATGCATTAACCTATCCATAAAATCCCTTACACTAGATTCCGCTGTTTTCCCCCTTTTTATTTTTTGCTACCTTTGAGGTATAGACTCCAATGTGAGATTATTTCGGACATAAATTCGTCAACCCATGAAACGATTGGCAATCCACACTGGAGTTGACCTACACCCCCAGCTCCCAGAGCTGACCTGAACTTTAGAAACCTAGTAATCATCCAGGTTTTGTGGCCCATCTAACATCGCCTCACGAGGGTCTCTTTGAGGGCTTACCAAGTTAACAGCGTTATCATCCCTATTACCTTTTTCCCTTTTTTTCCTTCCTAAAGCATGATTCCGCCATTTCTTTTTCTTTGAATTTTGCTACCTTTTGAGGTATAGACTACAATGCAAAATTACTTCAAACATAAATTCATCAACCCATGAAATCTGTAATTTCCATTGCAGTTTATTCTACACCCCCAGTTCCTAGAACTGACCTGAAACTTCACCTAGTAATTTTCAGGTTTTGTGGCCTGAACTAGTCTCGCCTTATTCAAGGGCTTTTATTAGGTGATTAATGGCGTTATCATCCTTATTTCCTTTATTTTCTCTTATTTCCCTTTTTTATTTTCTCTTATTCCCTACCAAATTTAAAACGGAGTCCCAACCACACAGCAATCACAGCACGGCACACACACACACGGGTTCGAAACGGTGCAGCCCCCCTCAACGCACACACACAGAGACACAGACGAACTGACCAGCGCTCTCAAAGTTGTGAGATAACTCACCTTATCAGCCAATGGAGCGGAAATCAGGTCGACCGTGCCCGTGATGGAACGTTGAGGTCACAGGTCGCAACACATCCCATCTTCGTCGCCAATTTGTGTTGTAATTGGTAGCGATGCTGCGTTGCTGTGTGGAAAGGAATCCACTGACACTGTTTCTTGATTATAAAGGTTTATCTACATCGAAGAAATCAGCATCATTTGACAAGCCCTGCAGAGCTCGGAGAGGACTTGTTTTCCCAATTCTCCAGTGGTCCTCTGACTTTCTTTGTTTTAACATGGTATATATTCTATAATGTGTGTAACATAGATGGGGGAGGAAACAATACTTTGACCAATGGCTACAAGCCAACTGGCCTTATTTTGGAGGGGCCATTGATAATGCACCACAGATGTTTTCAAGAGAGGTGTCTTCTGAAAGTAAAGTTCATCTGGGTTTCTTTTTTACCCAAAGCTTAAATACAAATCATATAGAATATGCAGATACAATAAGATGACAATATACCTCAAATCCAAAACTCTGCTCTCATTAACCTTGCTTCCAACCACATCAGGCAACTGTTTAAAATAAACATGACCTGCTAAGCACCAAACAGCAGACAGACAATGTTAGTGACTACCTGGTGAACATAGCGGATAATTTAGCAGCTAAAGAGACAGATATTATTCTCAGAAGTTGGTGGAGACCGACAAATTAAGCTAAAAGACAGTGGACTTACATTCACCCGGTTGACAGAAGAACGACAATGCCAAATGAAAGCACATGTTGCTTTGTGGCTGCTGGATGTGTAAATAGGCAACAAGTGGACCATGACATCTATATAAGGTGATGATATGTTTGATGTTAAGATTTTATAACCTGGCTGCAGGGATTTGCTCTCATTCAGCCACAAGAGCATTTGTGAGTTTGGCAATAGATTTTGTGTAGCACAGTTCTCATCTTGGTAGCTGCTTGCGTCTTCCATTGAATTGCTTAGTAGCATTAGCAACTTTAGGTTTCCTTTTGGTACAGTGAGTTTTAAGTATTTCTAAGTTGTCTACCCATGTGCGCCACAGTCTTTGGAAGTGCAAGAATAGCGAGGACTAATTTAAAATAAGGACCTGATCAGGTTCAATTGAAAACATTAAAGGTGCAGCCTTCTGAAAGGTGCTTCTATCCCCGCCACAGTGTCACCTGGAAGCTCCTAGCATTAGACCAAAATGACACAAAAGTATTTTGGCAAAGGGTGTCTACATACCTTTGGCCATATGGTGTATGTATCACTTTCCTGTGTGTCACCCAGACTGCATATAGGAGAAAGACAGGAGAGGCACTAAAAACACTTCTAACAAGGTTATGATCTAAAGACAAGCACTTCTTCCACCATTTTTTCTCTTATAGTTAATAATGAATAAGCACAGGTTTTCCTCCTCTTGTATTAGTTGTTTCAAACGAGGTGGAGCAGCGTTTTGGCCTGAGGTGCCATGAAGGTGTGTCTGGGATGGAGGGAGGGACAGTTTCCATCCAGAGTATTTCCTTCCATTATTTTCATTTGGTGATAAGAGAAACCAGGGTGATGCCCTGCGCATGGGTATTTATCAGCACAGACGCTTCTGTATGAAACCCTTTTAGCCAGGGAGTGTCTCCTGTTAAATTTAGCAAACATGTTTCCACTGTCAGTTTGCTCTTTGCTTTGATGCCTACTTAACATTTTGAAATACTGAATCAGTCGATGAACATATTTTGCAAGGTCGCTGTGGACTCAATTTGCTACCCATTAAACACTTCCTCTTAAACCTTTACTCCCAAACATACTACATATTACATACAAATTTGTTTTACTGGTTTTCATTAGTCTACAGTTTATTCTATGTGAGGTCTCATTATTTCTTCCTTGGAGGTGAGTTATTTGTACTTCATTAACACCCTCCCCTCATTTTCTCTCCAGGAGCTTTTCCTTTGCTTTAATGGTAATACCACCTGCCAGATTACTCGCTGTAGTTTGTGAGAGCAGAATGGATGTGTTCTGGGAAGCAGCTCAGACTCTTAGGAAGGTAATGCGATGCATTTAAGTGTCCATTTTAGGCCTTTTGAACTAGTAATCTGATGAATGATCTGATGACTTTTTAAATCTATTTAGACTATTTTTATTACCTCTTTTGTTTTGAGTAAACAATCAAGTCCAACCGATTTATAATTTTATTATAATAAACAAATTAATTTATTATGAAAAGAATAGGTAGTTGCAACCCTAGAAAAACTCTGATAACCATACTAACATTTTCTGTTCAGTGACAAATGATGAACAAATTAGCGATTGTTAGTTGATGGTCATTGAGAGTAAAGCAGTCTAAATACTGAAGCTATACACAATTTTTCCAGGAATTGGTGGAGACCAGAACAGCTAAAAAGAAAAAACTTGTATATTGGACATATACAGGTGACCAGAAAAACAGCTCCAAATGAATGCTAATGTTTATCCATATCTTCTGAATGTGTAAATAGGCAAATGTTAGCTAACACATTAGCATGAGCTAACTTTACAAGGCAATGAGGCGTTATTATGGATCCCACATACTTCTAGGCAAGTCCCGCCCTATGAAGCAGCTCGATTGGTTGGGGTTAGGCATTGACCTCGACTGGTTAAGGTTAGGATAGCCGATTGGTCAGGGGATAGGACCTGAACAAATCGGGTTATGTTACCTTGCGTAAGCATGGATGCCTGACCAATATTGGTGTGTGAATGCTATTGAAGGGCGGGTCTTGCCTACAAGTTGCGTGGGTTCCATAATAACACGGCAATGATACATCACACTGCTTGTTGTGTATTTTTTTGCACTCATGTAGGCCTAACCAAAAATCTATTATTACATCATGATTATATATTCTGCCACTATAAGTTAGTAACAGTTTAAAATTTTGTTCCTAGTAGCACCCACTACTGGCACAGTTTGTTTTCTTAGGCAGATAACGATAAGACATTTGAGAGTGGATTTGTTAATTTTTTTATAATTTTTAATGATTTTTTTGTTACCTTAGTAATTCAGTGTGTAATGGCTCAGTGATACAAAGTGAGGACTTAAAGACACCACTCAAAGCCAGAAAAGGTAAGCTAAAAGGTAAAGCTAGGTTTACTAGGCTGTTGGTCAGAACAGGGTTTTACTACAGAACAGGCAACCAAGTCAAAAAGAGCATAAGCAGGCAGGGGACAAAAAAGGCTTGGACGTTACGGCAGGGATAGCACAATAGACAATCTGGTAGTAATATAGCTTAAGGAGAGCTAATGAGGGATTTGGGAGCAGGTGTGCCAGAGGGTGTGTAGGTCAGATAATGAAGAAAAGCAGAGGGAAAAAAGTGCTGAAAATGATTAACGGTCACTGTGACAGTATACAGTACATCTTTTTATGATTTGTAACCACAATCCTTGAATTGTCTGTTTTTGTTCCAGTATGATTCTCACAGTTTCACAATTAGTTCCAGTAAAAACTTTACAGGCGATCCCACCTTCTCGAACCCTTACGGAAAGTGTGTTTTGCTCACAGTATAGCTTAGCGAGGGAAGAAAATCAAACAAGAAATTAAAATGCTAAAAATGCTGAGTCATTCACCGTTTTTGAAAAGGTAACAAGGCTACTGTCCATATTTGTTCTCATGACTAAAACCACTTGAATGCCTGGCATATTTTGTATTAAACTTCCCATGTCTAAAATACAGTACAACCTCACAAGTTCCATGAGAAGGCAGCATTTGTAATTGTGCTTGCTGTTTATTTACGTCAGACCTATCCACTGCATACAGACTGGTTTTCCCCGGTACAGAGCTCTCCAAGTCTGTACCAGGGAACTCTGATCTCTGGGTATTTACTCTGTGTGGGAAGGGGCTGCGACTTCACCAACTGAGGCCAAAGACCTTTTCCCGTTAGTTAGCTGACGTTGGCTGTTTGGAGCTTTGTGTGTTTGGACAATAAATCTCCACCAGGCCCCGGCACAGACTGGGACAGACAGGAAGTATACAGTTTCAAGGTAACCATGGCAACATCCCTTTGGCCTCATTCGGGAGGGGGTTCTTGGAGTGAAGGGACCTTGTCAGTAATGGGCCAAAAAGTCTGCAAGTTTCTCTTTGCCAACTGGGTTACTCTCTCAATAAAAAGTCCCATAGCATAATTCAAAATAAGCAGCTCCCAAATCCTCAACTGTTTTTAATTAGAGTCAGTTAGATTAAGATGAATTTGTGCTTTATTAGGTTAAACTCAGATTTTGGTTGTATGCTTTCTTTATTTCTCCCCATCTAGCTGCTTTCCTGTCCAGTCTAGGCCAGTATGAGATTGCCATCCCAGTACGTGTAGGACCTAATGGCCAGGCGCTGGATGCAGAAATGTCGCAACACCACAGATGGAAACGCAGCACTGAAGAAAGACTGCCTGACTCTGTATGATGCTTTTTGAAATTGTTTTCCATTATTTTTCATTCTTCTTTTGAGTTTCTGTTTGCCTTACACACGTACAAATCTCTCTAATATACGGATCCAAGAGCATTTCTAAACTTCTTTTTTTTCCTATCTTTTAGCTCTTCTACCAGCTGTCCACGTCACGTAACAACTTCCTGCTGAACCTAACGCTGCAGGGAGGCCTGCTGTCCCGGCAGTTCAGAGTGGAATACTGGAAGAAAGGCCGATTGGCCTGGAGTCATCCTTATTCTCCCCACTGCCACTATGTTGGACACCTCCAAGATCAGCCGCACTCCAGCAAAGTGGCCCTGAGCAACTGTAACGGCCTGGTAAGTCTAATCCACATCTAATACACTGAGTGAGGTCAGCAGCAGCAGCAGCGCTGGCTCAGCAAATGAGGGATCAGCAATGCTTGACATCAAATAATTACATTTTAACAAACCTTGATGAATCAAAGCCAGCTTTAATCTTTGCCCAAACCAATCAGTGTGGTCCTAAAAATCGAAATTACCTTAAATGAATTGACCTAATCTGAAAGGAAAGATTCATCCTAAAAAGGTGCTTTATTTATTTTTCTTATATTTTTCTCTCCCTACAGATAGTTTACCAAGTGTAGAAGACATGATGATATGTTACAATATGTTAATGTTAATACATCTCCAGTGCAACTACTTAAGACTTACACATTTGCGCCAGCATATTTAACAATCAGGGATACATAAATTATAATGCACTACAGCTAAAAGAAATCCAGTACTATCACAATTGTTCTCTTAAGGGTTGTGTACAACAAACCATATGGGATGGAGTGAGAAAGACTTCCACATTCAAGACTATTCAAGAGTACGTCTGGTAAAGATCGAAAATACTGTACATTGACAATAATAAACTCTAATATCAAGAGTTTAATTATCTTGAAAGATGGCCAGGTTGGATATATCAGAGTTTCTTACAAAAAAATTAGTTCCCCTGTTTTAATTAGGACATGGATTGTGATGTGAACACTTTTTAAAAGTTGGAAACTGTTAATAACCATGAACGTGGCATCAGTATGAATCAAACAAGGTTGTATGAGCAGACGTTTTTATACCTGCCTCAAAAGGCCACAATGTGGTCATCATAGAGAGAGAGGCAAAACTCAATGAATTGTACAAATGTGGATATGTATCACACTTTTTGAGTGTCTCTCCTCAAAGACATCAATGTTGTTGTGCGTAAAGGAAGAGAAAAGACAGCCTGAGAGAGAAGTGCAAACCCTGATTACTTTCTCAGCTCTGCAGACCTTGTCAATCGCTACGTGAAATAGGCTTTATTGTTAGATTGTTTTTTTGAGAATGTTACAAAAATTGTCTGAAGCAGCCCACCTATTCAGACCTGGGAAGGCTGTGGGGGTGCTATAAGACAGCTCAGCACCTTTAGCACTTTGTTTGAAGTTTGGATAAACGCTACCTATAACCCACAATGCATCAAGTTCTGGCATGCTCCCTTGGGGCTGTTTAAAGGCAGTCAAGGAAATATAGGAGGTTATTAACTGAAGCTGTGGTCAAGAAGGCAGGTTATGGGAAGCAGTGCTTTAAGAAAAAAACAATCTGGTCCTTTAATCTTCTGTAAATGTTAACAGTTTTACAAAGTGGTCCACTTACAAAGTGTTTACCACTTAGTAAAGCTCTAATTCTATTCATTTATTTCCTCCTCTCATGAAGTCATCAGTTTGTTAATGCCCCAAACTAAAAGATCAAAGTTAGTGCCCCTTCTGATTCACTGGACTGGATCACCTAATTGTGATGCATCATTTTGTTGGCTGAAATCTATTCCCTGTATTCACAGCACTGTGTATCTGTGTATCCTCTACAAAACAGCAGGCTCCACAATAACAGTTGTATACACAGCTGAGGATTAGATTTGTTCACAAAGCGTTAATAAGCAGCACACGTAATTACTGTTGGTCAGACCAGCATGGGCACATTCACCAGCGAGCGGGCAGTGTCCAGGGGAGCATCACTAACTATATTATGGGATTAAAGGCACTTTGAAAGCTGCCGCAGTGAGTCGGGGCCAACACATCTGAGCAGATTCAAAGGAAGTGTTAGTGTATCGCTCTCTGTTTCACTCTCTCATTTTTCTCGCTCTCATTCACTCTTTCATGCTCTCACGTGTGTTTGTCTGTGTGTGTCAGTTCTGTAGGATCCTCTTCTCAGATGGGTCTGACAGAGGACCCTGTGAGGAGGACAGTGTTTGTAGGGGGACTGTCTGAACACAAAGCCATATGATGATAATGTTAGGCTTGTATCTGTAATCTAAAAGTATCTTTAATTATAAAAGGAGTGTTATAATTTCATCACTGAACAATTGTTGGATAGTCTGGGTTGAACCTAGACTGAGACATAGTCCTAATAATGACATGTGGCATATTATTGTACCTTTTTGTCCATGTTTATCCCATTTATGTTTAAGAGTTGAATGTATTATTTCCAGAGGTGTATAAAGTACTAGAGACCCATAAAAGTACAAGTGCTCTATCAAAAAAGTGACTTGAGTAGAAGTAGAAGTGCTCTTTAAGCACCACACATACGTAGAAGTACTAAAGTATTCAACATTTTTTGTACTTAAGTATTGCAAGTAGTTTATTTTAAAATCTACTACTCAAGTACTGAAAGTAAAAGTACAAGTATTGTGTTATTTAGTTATTAAAGAAAGCAGTCAAAAGTTTGAATATCATATTGTTTATATTATTTCAAATGTTTAGCCTAAGGCTGTAGCCAAAGGAATTAACAAATATTAAATATATGATATATTAAAAATAACAAATATTAACAAATACTGAAATAAAATGTACAATTATCACACTGTGCAAGTAAAATGAACATCCTCTCCAGCACAGTAATGATTAAAGCCCCAAAAAACGTATCACACACTAGCTAGTAACATGTGTGATGAACAGGAAAGTTAGCAATATACAGATAAACTAGCAGCTTCACATCACAGGGTCAAACGGTTAACATTCAGTACTCATTGCAGACTGAAACAACTCAGGAATAGCATTCATTTTGACGTCACTTTGACAGCGAATAACTTTACATCTGAAGTGTTTAAAGACTCTATTTGTCCATTGTTTATTTCTAAAGAAGCACAACAATGTATAAAAGGCTCCATTACCTTGTACCTCACGTTATGGCTCCGTAGCAGACATTTTTGTAAAAATAGGCTAACGATTGTGTCATAACCACGCGACTTACTGTCGCATAGTAGAGGAATTACCGTACAGTACAGGAGCTCGTGGGCAGTTTCGACTTACGTTAGCTGTTTAGGTTTAATTAATGTTAACTATCATTTTAGTTAGCAATAATTAGCCTGTGCCCATATTATCTCCTTACATATACCTACACTCTCCGTCTCTGCAAGATTGGGAATGATTGAGATTTCTCTTGGCACAGCTACCAGAAGACTTACAACTTTCAGACAGGTTGCTTACGTCGTATTTACGTTGTCCCTCTTAGTTGGAGGCTGCGCAGTAACGCTCAGCGCTCACCGGAAAAGTGCTTCTAATATCCTTCACTGGTCTCCGTCCAGAGCAACGGGACCTGTTGGTCCATTCTTATATACTGTCTATGCTTCTGAACAGGCAACGATAATGAAAAGAAACACAACGCGATCTCGGGGATTTATTACGTAATTAGCATACGTAACTAACGTAGCCGTAACTACACACACTGTAACCATAGACTGTAACCTACACAGTCTCCGTAGCGTGAGGCATTCACAACAGTAACGAGTAACGATGCAGCACATAAAAAATGTATCGGAGTAAAAGTATTAAACTCATCGAAAATATGTACTCAAGTAAAAGTGGAAGTAGGAGAAAAAAATAATACTCCAGTAGAGTACAGATACAGCCTTTTAGTACTTAAGTACAATAGTGAAGTAGCTAGTTCTACTTCGTTACTATACAGCTCTGATTATTTTTCACTAAAGACTTATGGTGCGTTCCAGACACAGTTTTTACTGTACTACTGCACGAGTTGGTAGCGATCCAGGCAAAGTCACCACAAACCCTTCTAGCTAGCGGCTACCTAACGTTAACGTTAGCTATCTAGGTTACTTTACGTTGCCTATTTATGTCTATTTATTTCTACTTATCACTGTTAATAAACGGCGTCTGTACAGCCTCAACGGGGGTCGCCATTGTTGTTTATGTGTGTGTGACGTCAAAAACTGTAACTGGGAGTACAACGATCTGGTACGAGTTACGGGTTTGACTGCCGTTCCAGGGCACTTTCACTGGTAGAAGGTTGTGAAAACACGAGTTACGGGTTGCCTGGAACGCAGCATATCATAATCAGCAAATGTAACCTGTAAATGAAGTTACAAATGCTACTGTAAACAAGGAAAATGTACAAATATATTAAATTGCTAGTTATTTAAAAAAAAAAAATGAAGTTCAAAATATCAATCTGCCTTGGCCTCTCCTGTGTTTTGACGTTTTTTTTGTGCTTGTGTTATTTCTTCATTATGTTTATTTGTTTGGTATTGTGACTAAAATGAAAAGTCTGTGACTCTTGCTTCTGTGGAACAAAAGAGGCTCACTGTGCATGTGAGCTGTAAACTCCTGAATTTTTTTTTTTTACTAATATGGTGTTCCTTGATCTATACTGACAAGTGATTCCTCTAAAATACACTAGGTGGACAGTGGTCATAAATGGAGGGCAAAAACTGCAACAACGCTAAACACTGAGCTCAAAATCAGCTGCATTGGAAGCTCAGAGGTTGTGAATGAATGAAGTCTCGTCCTCTCCAGCTGTCAGTTTTCTGACCCATTAACACCAGGATCCCTCAGAGGGCCTCTTGATTCAGTTCTGCCTCACCTTAACTTACCCTGCCTGCTTCGTTGCTCATTCTTCTTTGTCAATATGAAGAGTTTAAGTCATTAATTGTAGTCATATAATTGATGAAGCATTTGGGATGATCTGTATCATTGGCTGTTTTTATTTCATTTATTGACATGTTTAGTAAAGATTCAGACCAACTGTGTAATGTGATGTTTGTGATATTTCTACCATGAAAGCAATGATTCCTGTTGTTCTATTCTATTTTATTCTGTTCTATTCTGTTCTATGTATCTGTCTCTCTGCAGCAGGGGGTGATTGTTGCAGGGGGAGAGGAGTACCTGATTGAACCCCTTGTCTCACCAGATAACCAGACCAGGCAGGAGAGGGGGGAGAGAGCAGAGGGGCGCCCCCATGTGGTTTACAAGCGGTCGTCGCTCCGCCATCAGTACAAGGGCCAATCCTGTGGAGTCATTGGTGAGAGCGGAGAGATATTCTGGTCTTTTTAGTAGCAGCAGTTTGGTCCAGACTGGAGGAGTTAATGGCCCCAGGCTGACTTGCGTAGCAGCCAGCAGCAGAAGATTGTGGTTGTGTCTCAGTTCCCAGTTGTGATTGGGTGTGACTGAGTTTGTGTTGCAGGGTGTTACTGAAAAAGCAAAAGTATGTTCAGAAAAACATATTTTTGACATAATAAAAGTAAAAAAAAAAAAAAACTTCCAACTTTGTAATGCTGTGCTTTTATCCTGCTCTATAGCCATGCAAAGTGTGTTCAGGCATCATTCTGGTTGATAACGTGTTTCAGATCATCATACATGTCATACATGTCCAGTTATTGCAAATGCAAAAGGAACAGTGATTAATTCTGTACGTATCATTGGCTTACCTGCTGTTGGGCTTTTGTGGGTTTCTTCTCACTATATCCCATCAAAACGTCAGTGTGTGTGTGTCTGTGTTTGTGTGTCTGTGTGTCTGTGTGTGTGTGTGTGTGTGTGTGTGTGTGTGTGTGTGTGTGGTTGATCTTCCTCAGACGAGAAGCCGATGAAAGGCGCGTCATGGTGGCAACGAACTCTGAAGACGCCTCCTCATCATGTCGGGCGCGGCCAGCTGCCTCTGAAGCGCTCAGTTAGCCGGGAGCGCTACGTGGAGACGCTGGTGGTAGCCGACAAGATGATGGTGGGTTACCATGGTCGCAGGGACATCGAGCAGTACATCCTGGCTGTCATGAATATTGTAAGTTTCACAACACAAAAGATGCAAATGCACAATGCATTAAAAAGCCATTGGAGTCATTGGTTATTCTTGATGAATAAATAACAGAATTATGAAAAGCTTCATGCCAAGATGATATTTTGTTTTTGTATAGTTCAGCTCTTGTAAGCTTTCACCAGCAATCCAACTACCTGGAGCTTGGAGTCAACTAAGAAACATTTTAGAAGACATTAAAGAATAGAAACGCCTACGGTGACAGGAATAAGATTCAGTGCTTCTCTAACGCCAAGGATTAGTTGATTAGTTAGTTAGACATAAACTTGTCTAAATAATTATGTGTCAAAAACCTATATTAAGTTGAAATAAATTAGATTTAGGCCTATGTAGTTGCATGAATAATGCTTTGTGACAGAAAGAAAAAAAATGCCTAGACCTTTTTTAATTTCTCCTAGTGGAGGACACGTGTCTTAGTCAGACAGGCTTAGTTTGTATGTCATCATTTGCACTGTTTCTTGTCACTGCTGATCTTTTCACACACTGTTAATCACTTTAAAACTATACACACACGTGTTAGGAATTTATTTAATGAAGGGTTGGTCAGCTGCCATTGTTACAAAGCAGGTTGCATCCGGAGTGTTACCTAATCACAGAAACCAGCAGAATCTCTTTAGTGGTGTGGAGCAAAGTGGGCCAAATTACACCAGACACCAGTAATGACAAGTGTCTGAGTAGAGCTTTAGAGCTTTTTTTTTTATTACTGTTGGTGCTTTCACTCTTTAATAATCATTGCCACATGACTTTACAGCTCCTTTCTTCTCTTCTTAGACTAGTCTGTCTGATAGATAAGTGTTTGGTTAAAACTTAAAATTGATCTTGGTAGGGGTAAAAAACAGGAATGCCTTCACTTAACCGTCGCTACACTAATTTATCCATAGTTGACCTAAAAGTTGTTTTTATTCACGGACAATGCATTAGGGCTGGTATCACAAAAAAACATGCTGAATCAGCTTTTCTTTTTTTACTTTATTTTTTAACCATTTTTTTCAGTACTAGGCTTTTCTTCTCTGGGACTTCTCTGGGCCATTACACATCTTAATTTATGATGGATTACTCCTGTGCCTATTTCTAGTGTTGTCTGAGCTCTAGTGTAATGTGCACAACTGGTGTATCAGCTGTTTTTAAGACTGGTCTTTTCTTGTTTCCCTGGAGGTCAGGTTGCCAAACTGTTCCAGGATTCTAGCCTGGGGAATGCAGTCAACATTGTGGTTACACGGCTCATCCTGCTAATGGAAGACCAGGTAAATAAACTTTGTCAACTACTACTACTTACCTCTCTGTCCAGACTGCACAAAACCCTTCTATGAGCTTTTTGTTGTTTTCAAATTATTGGCTTTTCCTCCACCATCCTGAAGGACTCTTAGTGTGAAAGTGGGTCTTGTGAATGGTGGCTGTAATGAAAGAGACGAGAGGCTGTAAGGAAGCGAGGAAGAGGGAGATGGGTGAGGATGGAAAAGTCAGAATATGAGGGGGGTTTTGTACCTGTCAGACAGAGCAGCTTTGTGACTGTCCAGCTGGTTGCTGTGGTGAACAGTGACCTCTCTGACCGTTACTATGACGCACATCCAGGGTGTAGAAAAGCTTGAAGTTAGATTTAGACACTGATGCGAAAAACATCAGCATCTTAAAGGTCCCATGACATGGTGCTCTTTGGATGCTTTTATATAGACCTTAGTGGTCCCCTAATACTGTATCTGAAGTCTCTTTCCCGAAATTCAGCCTTGGTGCAGAATTACAGCCACTACAGCCAGTCCCACAATGAGCTTTCCTTAGTATGTGCCATTTCTGTGTCTGTAGCTATTGAGGAGGAGAGTGGGGGGGCAAGGTGGAGGGTGGGGGTGTGGCCTTGACCAACTGCCACTTTGCTTGTTTGAAAGCCATGATGTCTCTCTCTCATGGATGGGCCAAATTTTTTGGGCAGGCAAAGCAGAGAAAGGGGAGGTAACCTTGCTCCTTATGACCTCATAAGGAGAAGATTCCAGATTGGCCCATCTGAGCTTTCATTTTCTCAAAGGCAGAGCAGGATACCCAGGGCTTGGTTTACACCTATTGCCATTTCTAGCCACTGGGGACCATAGGCAGGCTGGGGGAATGCATATTACTGTTAAAAAAAACTCATAAAGTGAAATTTTCATGCCATGGGACCTTTAATCTTAGGCCCAAGTGAACACCCTCAGGATCCAAATTCACCAGATTCCTCAAGTTCTGGTTTGTCATTTTACCAATTTTCTCTAGCCACGCCAGCAATGTAGCAATTTTGGTCGGGTCACTTGGTCCACTAGCCTGGTTGACACCAGACCCTTCTCAGGTGTAACTGTATCCAATACTGATTGACTGATTTATGACTAAATACCTAATGACGTTCCCATCAGCCTCAACTGTACTTTGTGTTTGGTGCTAATTAGCAAATGTTAGCATGCCAACACACTATATTAAGGTGTACAACGAAAACATTATGCCTACTAAACATCAGCATGTTAGCATTGTCATTGTAAGCATGTTAGCATACTGACGTCAGCATTTAGCTCAAAACATTGCTGCGCACAGCCTCACAGAGCTGTTAGCATGGATGTGGACTGTTGTTGCATGATATAAGGGAGTGAGCGGAGGTTAGAAAGGCCTCAGAGTTAGAATCCACACCTCACCACAAGGCAGGGTTCAGATAATAAAAAGTGCATGACCTTTCCATCATAGCACAGGAGATGACTGGGCCACCTGGCTAACAAGTAACTGACCTTATTAGCCCGCCATTAACAGCATGTGGTGAGACAGTGCGGCCGGCTCCGTTGTAATGTTGACCTTCTAGCAATCTGACAGATGAATCATACTGAATTAAATGGGTATTACATTGTGGCTTTGAGGTTTCCTCCATAGCTGTCTTATTAGGGAACATTTATGATTCATAATGTTCATACTGCTTTAAAATTAGCCCCACAATTTACCACTGGGATGTGTTCGTCATCTGACAGAGGAAAGAAGTAAATGTTAGGATCATTAGCAGTGGGCAGTTGTAGTGTTGTTATTCTTTCTCCATGGACCGTTGAAGTTGAGGTCGGCACAGGATCGAGAGTAGTCTCAGCGTGTGGTTCTGCTGCTCGTTTCCAGGTCTGTAAATGGCAAGCTGCCCCTGGAAAATAAAATCTGGCCAGCAGTGGGCCCAGAAATGAGGGACTGTGGGATGAGACAATTACTAGTTATGTCACCACATGCATTCCTGGGTTACGGGTTCTCGCCAGCTGTGGCCTCTTCTTCTGCTCTCTGCACTCTCATAATACTAGAAAGTGCCGCCAGTCTAATCCTGCTTCCACATTTGCTTTTTTGATAGAGTGGAGGGAGGTTTCTTAAGAATCCAAATGTTGTCTCACCATGGATGACAGAAATTACAGGCTAATGAAGTTGCTATCCAGTGAAAACCACATATCTCGGCATTCGCTGATTTCAAATTAAGTGTTCTTATGTATTGAGAAACTAAACTACTTATTGCGCTAAATAAACCATTTAAAAACCTTATCTGATAAATGTAGTGTCACAAAGCTGAAAAAAGGCTTTTATAGCTCATGTAAAGTTGACATTTTGGACACGTGTTTCAAAACAAGCTTAAAACAATGTAATACCAGAAGACTGGGGCTGGTTTAATAGAATGGTTGGGTCTCACATCTGATTGTTACAATCTTTCCTTTTGTTAACACTGTAATAACCCACATAACCTATACAGTATTATTGAATGAAGTATCTTTGCATAAATATAAAATTGCTGCAGTTGTAATATATCCATTTTTGTTGTGTTTTAAGATTTAAATGTATGTTTATTTTACCAATTTGCTTTTGATTCTATATTTCCTCTCTTGTCTCTCTTCCAGCCAACACTAGAGATCAACCACCATGCAGGGAAGTCTTTAGACAGCTTCTGTAAGTGGCAGAAAAACATCCAGCACCGCAGCAGCTATGGCAACGCCATACCAGATAACGGGATCGCTCACCATGACACTGCTGTGCTTATTACCAGGTCAGAAATACAAACAGACAAACCTTTCTCACAGGAGTAAGAAATAATTAAGACCATAAATCTGTTCTGGAGCTTTCTTCATACAGAAATAAAGGTAATTTAGAATGAAGATATTTTGTTAAGCCAAAACAAAAAGGATTTTTGTCACAAAGTGTGGGTGCAAGGCAAGTAGCTGTACTGGGTTAATGTATATGTACAACAACCTAACCCTCCTACTGCAAGTTCTTGTAAATGAAAATGTTTAGTCTGTTTCCCTGTTCATAAAAGGGTTAAAACAGTGTTTCCTCTGAGCTGAAGTTTTACATTCCCAGCCCCTATCCTCATAGGTTTTCATTAAGCCAAGTCCAAGAGAGTTGGGCTGTATCTTGTCCTGTCTGAGGTGACGATAGCTGGGGCTGCTCTGCTCAGCATCTGGAAAGAAAAAGTAAAAGAGAGATTTTCAGAGGGAGCGAGAGACAATGACAGATTTATGATTTTTTTGAAGAAAGCAGCCCATAGAAAAAGGAGAGAACGAGAAAGAGGAAGAAGTTTCTCTAACTGCCCTCTCTGTTACTGATACTGCTGGAGGAAAACAGAGACAACAGTGGTAGATGCATATTAAGACGATAAAACGCTGATGCTATTGACTGAGGAATGTGCAACAGCAAACAACACAACCATGGTTTGGTCAGAGTCATCTGAATGGGATGGGGCCAGGCAGAGCTGCCACAAATACCTTCCTATTCTTCCTAACGGAATGAGCTATAAGCTTATGTAAGAGTACAGAAAGATAAATGTCTTGTGGTTTTGGTGGTGGCTTTGTGAGAACACTTGGGTTTTACGACAGTATTTATCAAGCAGAGGATGGAAACTGTCCAGACAGATGACACCACAGTGAGCGTCCATGATTTCCTGCTATTGTTCTTTTAAGTCTATATCTGTCTGCTATCACTGCCGTCCACTGTCTGACTGTGTCTGTCACCATCTGTGAATGTACTGCATGTCTGTGTCAAGCGTGTTTGTACGTGTCTGTTTACATATGTACAGTATGCTGCATCTGTTTGTGTGTGAGTAGATAATTATTAGTTTAACAGCCTGGTTGATTTTCCATCCCGTCTGCAGATACGACATCTGCATTCAAAAGAACAAGCCCTGTGAAACTCTAGGTAACACACACACACAAACACACACACACACACACACACACACACACACACACACACACACACAAATGCACACATATTTGTACTTTACAAACACTATACTTACTGTACTAAACTTATGCTCACTGACATAATGAGCTTTCCCTCATCCCCTAAGCCTGACTGTAATCCTCAAGACTAAATGCTTAACCTCAACCCATACACTAAACTAAACCATAACTGAATTCCTAGTGTAACCCTAAAGCCAAGTCTTAACCCTCAAAATTTGAAGGTTAGGCCGAACTGTACTCTTTTCAAGATCTGAAACTCAAATAGGTCCGTACACAGACAGACATACCAGAGAGCACACACACACACATATTCTCATTCACACACAAAACAAATACGATACAAATCAAGCATGACTTGGCTCATTAATAGAGATGTGCATTATGTGTGTTGATGTTTTATATTTGAATAAGTGTCTACTGCTGTACTTGCAAAAATAATTATAGGGAAATCAACTTATATTTCTGAATAGGATTCAGCTGAGAATGCCAGAATACTCCAGACTGAACATTTTAAATCTCTATCACTCGCACAGAATTTGAGGTTAGGAGGGTTTTGTAAGTCATTGTGCTGTTTTCTATAGTACTGATGTTTAACTGTGTGTGTGTGTGTGTGTGTGTGTGTGTGTGTGTGTGTGTGTGTGTGTGTGTGTGTGTGTGTGTGTGTGTGTGTACAGGTCTGGCTCCTGTAGGAGGGATGTGTGAGCCAGAGAGGAGCTGCAGTATCAATGAGGACATCGGCCTGGGAACAGCCTTCACTATCGCCCACGAGATAGGACACACGTAAGTCAAACACACGCAATGTACATGCAATACACTTGCCATTTTTAGGCCAATCTCTTTTTTTGAAAACCCAACCCAAATCCATTGATGACACAATGGACAGGCTTCTTAAAAGCCTGAGGAGTGAATTCAAAGTTAATTTAGTTTGTAACTTTATTTAACCAGGCAGAGTGTTTGTGAACAAATGTATCTTTACTGCAGGATTGATGGACAGGTATCAGATAGCAGAAAAGTTCAATACAGTACCTCATTCTCATCCATCCATCCATCTTCGTCCGCTTATCCGGTATCGGGTCGCGGGGGGAGCAGCTCCAGCAGGGGACCCCAAACTTCCCTTTCCCGAGCCACATTAACCAGCTCCGACTGGGGGGTCCCGAGGCATTCCCAGGCCAGGTTGGAGATATAATCCCTCCACCTAGTCCTGGGTCTTCCCCGAGGCCTCCTCCCAGCTGGACGTGCCTGGAACACCTCCCTAGGGAGGCGCCCAGGGGGCATCCTTACCAGATGCCCGAACCACCTCAACTGGCTCCTTTCGACGCCGGGAAGGAGCAGCGGCTCTCCTCCGAGCTCCTCACGGATGACTGAGCTTCTCACCCTATCTCTAAGGGAGATGCCAGCCACCCTCCTGAGGAAACCCATTTCGGCCGCTTGTACCCTGGATCTCGTTCTTTCGGTCATGACCCAGCCTTCATGACCATAGGTGAGGGTAGGAACGAAAACTGACCGGTAGATCGAGAGCTTTGCCTTCTGGCTCAGCTCTCTTTTCATCACAACGGTGCGATAAATTGAATGTAATACCGCACCCGCTGCGCCGATTCTCCGACCAATCTCCCGCTCCATTGTCCCCTCACTCGCAAACAAAACCCCAAGGTACTTGAACTCCTTCACTTGGGGTAAGGACTCATTCCCTACCTGGAGTAGGCACTCCATCGGTTTCCTGCTGAGAACCATGGCCTCAGATTTAGAGGTGCTGATCCTCATCCCAAATCCTTCACACTCGGCTGCAAACCAATTTAGTGAGTGCTGAAGGTTACAGGCCGATGATGCCATCAGGACCACATCATCTGCAAAGAGCAGCGATGAGATCCCCAGCCCACCGAACTGCAACCCCTCCCCACCCCGACTACGCCTCGATATCCTGTCCATAAATGTTACAAACAGGATTGGTGACAAAGCGCAGCCCTGGCGGAGGCCAACCCTCACCTGAAACGAGTCCGACTTACTGCCGAGAACCCGGACACAGCTCTCGCTTTGGTTGTACAGAGATTGGATGGCCCTGAGAAGAGACCCCCTCACCCCATACTCCCGCAGCACCTCCCACAGTGTCTCCCGGGGGACCCGGTCATACGCCTTTTCCAGATCCACAAAACACATGTAGACCGGTTGGGCATACTCCCAGTCTCCCTCCAGGATCCTTGCGAGAGTAAAGATCTGGTCCGTTGTTCCACAACCAGGACGGAATCCGCATTGTTCCTCCTCAACCCTCATTCTTAGACGTTTTTAATTTCTTAGCCACACTATTGGTGTGAATTTGGGGATGTCCGCCCGTTGGTCGGTTGTTTAGTCAGGTGGTTGGTTGGTCCACCACTTTGGTCCAGAGTGAACCATTTTGACAAATATTGAATACATTGCCACCTGAATGAGTTTATCCATCTCAAACCACTGATACAGAATGACTAAAAGGGGTCTTGTTAAACAGTATACAAAAGGGATGGCTGGTTATAAATCTTTCAGGACAGGTTTCCACAATTATAAATGCAGGGATCATGCACATTAGGCTATGATTAGTGTAGAGGAGAAGTTCATAACCCTGTGTTGTCAAACAGAAAACACTGAATACCTACCAGATCTCTGGCTGCTGTTGTTCTCTAGCTGAGGCTGAAACACAAAATGTCCCTGAAGGAATCCCTGAGGTGTCTCATGTGTCATTCCTTGTGTTCTGGTCTGAGATGATCCCTCCCTCCTCAGATTATACCTCCAGATCTCTAGAGAGAGTTTATGTAATCTCTAACACCATGAGTCATTTCCATCCTTTGCAAATGTGGTAATAGTTGTATATTTTCTTTCAGTCACACTATTTATATGTGGAATTAGTTACATGTGGGGCTGGTACAGCACCTGGAGATGCCTCTGTTTTTTATATCTGGATCCCCTGCATGACTTGGAAACTGTGTTTTACTCATTTGCCTGGTATAGCTGATATATCACTGTATCACTCAGTAACATGCAATTGTATCTGCCTGTGTGCTTCATTTCTGTTATGAATACAGTAAATCAAGAGAGGTTACTGATTTTATCCCTCTTTTTTTCCTGAGAAAATCATGGAGAAGGTTTTGTTTTTGGGGAGTATCCTACTTGCCCAGAGTAATTGAGTGTCACATTGCATTACGTCTGCACACTGCCCCGAGAAGTATTAAGACAGATGGTGGATCCTTCGGGGTCCTGCTTCCTAATGATTAACACAGGTAGCTTTCGAATACTCAGACCACAAGGCTTACTAGCCACATGACTGGACTTAGTGTACAGATATATACAAAATGTTTCTTTGGCCACAACACATTTAACATTTGTTTTTAATTGTCATATAAATTGTTTTGACATCACAGTGCAGCATTAGATTAAATGCAGGCATGTTTGTGGCGGAGGGTACCCACATGAAAAGACTGACCAAGACAGAAATGACTCGGACAGAAATGACTCGGACAGTGGAGGGATGAAAAGCTTTCAGAACATTTCTATTTCAGGCTCAAACACAGCTACTGTGAGTGTTATCACTGTCTGTCATGAATGAAAAAAACACCAAATGGACCACTGACACTGTGTAACTTAATAACTTAAACAGTTTTATTATTATATTATTACTATTAGTATATTTGAGCCCCATTGAACAGATTTGATGATATTTATGGTCAAAGAGTTTTGATAGTCTCTTTCACCACATTGTGGTGCTCGCCACTTTAATGTCAATATTAATATTTCCCCTGGGTTTATGATTCAGGTCATATATCCTTTCTGTGGTTTGATGTTAGTTTAATTCATTTTGTCAAACACAACAATCAAACTTCTACAACATGTTTGTTCTTTAGATCTCACTTGGTTATCCACAGTGATTTTTTTTTTTTCCACTCTCCCCATCCCTGCTGCGGCGACTGTTACCGGTCCACAAAACCTCAAAGTGTTGTCACTGTATCATCATGGGCTTTAGGTTTGGGATGAACCATGACGGGATGGGGAACGCCTGCGGGCCCCGCAGCCAGGAGACCGCCAAGCTGATGGCTGACCACATCACCATGAAGACTAACCCATTCATCTGGTCCGCCTGT
This sequence comes from Perca flavescens, assembly GCF_004354835.1. NCBI lineage: Eukaryota > Metazoa > Chordata > Actinopteri > Perciformes > Percidae > Perca > Perca flavescens. The sequence goes on from NC_041339.1 coordinate 26,299,025, forward strand.
AGCCGGGATTACATCACCAGCTTCCTGGAGTGAGTCAGCCTATCAGATATCTGCAACACCACAAATAATTTGGTAATTAGAGGTTTGAGCAAGAAAAATATACTTGGATGTCAGAGTAACATTTTTGATGGTCAGAGAAACACTCAAGTAACAGATGGATCTTGACAGAAGGAAAATCCACTTCTAATTCATATATCTGTAGCCTGTTCAGGGTTTCAATAAACACATATATTACTTTGGATATTCTCAGTACAGACAAAATTATGAAAACATCGCCAGTTATTGTATATTTTAATCCCAATCCTTTTTCTCTTCTGTTTGGTGTGCTGTAGCTCAGGTATGGGCTCCTGCCTGAACAACATCCCTCCCAAGCAGGAGTTTGTGTACCCCACCACAGCGCCGGGTCAGGCCTACGACGCAGACGAACAGTGCCGCTTCCAGTACGGCGTTAGATCTCGACAATGTAAATATGCGGTAAGTGCCCTGTCTACGCTCTTCATTTGCCTTTCAGCTTACGTCTTCTTCTCATTAATGCTTGTTCTCAAGTCAGTGGAGCTTTAATCTAACGTCAGAATTGTATTTGTATTTGTATTTAAGAATCATGCAGGTAGCTCCAAATGGATCATATACTGTAGAAATTATAATATTTTTTAAACCTCCTTAAGCCATCTAGGATAATAATATCTTAACGTCCTAAATCCAGGGCAACAGGAGTTGCTGTTTCAGTTTTCAAGACATTTCATCACTTCACGTCCATGAGGCTTTGTCAGTTGTGCCATAAGGCAGTCCTGATGAAGCCTCTTTGACATTGAAAAAAAGATTGCAAAAATAAGCACAGTTCCCTTTTGAATTTAGTACCTACAGCTTTTTAATTTCTTATTTATGATGGAACCAGTCTGACCTAATCTTTCCCTTTTAGCTGTGTCAGTGTCAATTCAAGTTATTCACCTCACTGCTCACTTCCAATTCGTGTTCCTCTGGCTCGCTCCTTTAAGTTGGCCTCTCTGACAACTAGAAACATCTTGCAATACCTTCACTGAATAGCATCCACTTTATTGCATGGTCAACTTTTATGGGGCCATCTGGAACAGCATATAGGTTTATAGACTCATTACTATCGATACTACGTGGTCAGAGCATATGTACACAATAAAACATAATCCCATGTGTTATAGGCATCGCTGTAGAGGGAGCAGAGAGGAAGGTGAACAAGAGTGTGTCTGCTGTTGTGTCTTTATAATGAGCTTATATAGAAACACTCTGACATGTTGTGTGTCTCTCTCTCTCGCCTATGTTTTTATTATACTTCCACACACACACACACACACACACACACACACACACACACACACACACACACACACACTCACAGGAAGTCTGCAGTGAACTTTGGTGCATGAGCAAGAGCAACCGTTGTATCACCAGCAGCATTCCCGCTGCAGAGGGAACCATCTGTCAGACCAACACCATAGAGAAAGGGGTAAATACTGAAATTAACCTTTTACTTACTTTATTATTTTTTAAAGTTAAAGCATTATGGGGTTATAATGGCTGGTGTGGGTAGGATGATTTTGTTCATCTAGGACTGGTTCTCCTGCTTCTTACAAGAATATAAAAGCAGCACATGTACTAACGCTGTGTGTTTATGCTGCAGTGGTGCTATAAGAGGGTGTGTGTGGTGTACGGGACTCGTCCGGAGGGCGTGGATGGAGGCTGGGGTCTGTGGTCACCCTGGGAGGAGTGCAGCAGGACTTGTGGAGGAGGAGTCTCCTCGTCTATCAGACACTGTGACAGCCCCAGGTATGGGTCTCAACAGTGACCACTCTGAAATGCATCTCTCTTGTTGCAGATACCTTTATAGAGCAACTATATGTAAGACATAGGGGGATAATAATCCACAGTTCTTCCTTGTTCTGTTGAAGCCTCAAATTAGCTGCAGCTGAACTTTAGAATACATTTTTGCTCAAAAAGTCGACTGTAGATTTTTGTCCCCCATCACTTACTTACTTGATGTTGCCTTACAGTTGAATGGATTACATTAAATGTACATTTGGAACATTTGTGAATGTTGTATTAAGATAGACATAAAAAAATGTTTTCATTGGTGGACAGGCGGATATCACTGGGCTTTGATTTACAATCAAAACAGCAAACCCCCCAGTGTCATGTGGTCTTGAAAAGGCCACAATGGAAATAAGATATTCTATTTTTATTCTGTAAACTATTCACACAGTTATAGTGAAGCATTAATGCAATATAGTGAATCATCATCTGTGCCCAAAGTGGCCATATTGAATGGTTAAAATACCGAGAAATTACTGATCCACATTACACATACTGTTTATTGTCACTGCTGTTATGAAAAACAATGTTAAACACATTCTACATATGTATAATTAAAAGGAATGTTGGCTTATACACGCCTTCACTTACAATTAAGAAAAAATGTGTAGTTGCAGTCTCATGCTACCTTGCACATAGAAGAATAATCCCAATCAGTTTTACCTGCCAGAGGAAACTGTGGCGCTCAGATAGAACTCACATAATAGGAAAAACATGCAAACTCAACACAGAAAGCACCAGGGTTGAGATTCATTTCCAGCAGTGCCACTGTTTTTATCCTGTATAAAATAATTCAGACTCGCTTTTGAATCACAGTCACCAGATCCTTCATCTTGAATTGATTAAAATGAGAATGAACTGACCTAAATATGAGGCCAACAGCCTTCTTTTGCATCATTTCTAAGCATTGTTTGCACATTTGCTTTGGCTCCATTCTAAATATATAAATTTGTTGAAAGTTTAGCAGAGGCAGCCATTTGACGGTGGCTTTGCTCTGGCTTCCTTCTCAGCTGTTTTTTAGAGGTGTAGAGGTGTCATGGTCTGTGATAGACAGTAAAGCAATTCAAGAGACAGACAGAAAAATTGAAAACACACTGATGAAGGCAGACAAAGCAGAGATCAGGAGCGAGTGTTGTGTGGGGATGTGATTGAGGTTAGATCTTATTAAATTGTACTCAGATGTGACTGACTGGCCTGATTCTCTTTGTGTTTGGTTGTAGGCCAACTATTGGTGGAAAGTATTGTTTGGGGGAGAGAAAGCGCTTCAGGTCCTGCAATATTGATGTGAGTATTGCTGCTCCTCATTGTAATCAACATCATCATTGATCATCATCGATTGATCAACATACAGTAATCAACATCATGAATATGATTTTATTGTATTTGTTTTCTGTGTGGTCATTGCATGGGACTTTGCTTGCCTGTGTTTGTGTATATATATATATATATATATATATATATATATATATATATGTGTGTGTGTGTGTATACATATACTGTATATGTGTGTGTGTGTGTGTGTGTGTGTGTGTGTGTGTGTGGGTGTGTTACAGGATTGCCCTGCAGGCTCTCGGGATTTCCGGGAGATTCAGTGCTCTGATTTCAACAGCGTTCCTTTCCGGGGAAAGTTTTACACCTGGAAGCCATACAGAGGAGGTAAGTGAGTAACCAATCTCTGTGTGAGATGTGTGTGTAACTATCTACAGTATGTGTGTTTATTTGCACCATGATGCTCTCTACTGCAGATTGCCTCTTAACATCCCCCTCAGCTCTATGGAGTGTTTTAGCGTATTTCAGCTTATTTTTTTTGGTTTTACATCGTGCAACTTTACAGTTTTAGTTCAACACCTTCTCTTGCAGCAGACATCTTTTCAGCAAAAAGCTAAACCCAATGCTACCTGACTAGCAAAGTAAGCGACTAGCTGGTGAAAACAGTTGATATTTCCCTCAGAAGTTGGTCTAGATTTACATTTAAATGCATAACTAATGATAACCCAACCTAAATATATTATATAATGATAACTAATTTTGCCTGATGTGTAGTTTCACTGTTGATGATTATAATTACTATTTGCGTGCGGGGAGAGAGAGAGAGAGAGAGAGACAGAGGAGAAAGTGAATCGAAGCTGCTGACTCCCTCCTATCTGGCCAACAGATGCTGGCTGCAGAGAGCCATGCATTCCCACAATGCCTTGCGAGAATTCCTCGCTTCTGATGAGAACTACGCTGGACGTGAAAGATAAATAGTTTCAACGACATAACTGCCTTTAATCTAGCCCTCCAATAACATAATGGCTTACAGAGATGGCCAGCCAGCCAATTCCAACTTCAGGCAACAAGTGCTCCTTTCATCAAGTCAGCTGATTTTACAATGGAAATCCCTTGCAGCTGTTAAAATAGGAACGGTGCCATAGACTCTGCCCTGTGTTAAGGTCAGATCACACCGCCCAGCCCCTAGTCTGTCCTCTGCAGCCCTCTCACTCTCCTCAAATTCTCATTTCAGATTTCCTCCTTTAACTTTTACCCTCTAACTCGGGTAAGACAGTTTCTTTTTCTTCTTCTTGCTCTTTTTTTGTCTTCTCTGCTCTGGTCTCTCCTTCTTTCACTTTATTTAGATCACCATTATGCAATCTTTCTCTCTCTCTCTCTCTCTCTCTCTCTCTCTCTCTCTCTCTCTCTCTCTCTCTCTCTCTCTCCTGACACTTAGAACAGAGACAGCCTTTTTCTCCCAGCTCATGCAGCCAAGGACAGTTCATTAAAAAATGTCTGTCGTTTAAGCTGCATTTTTTTTTTAAAACAAACAAGCTGCTCCACATTGCTGTTCTCACTCCAACAGCCTTCACATTCAACCTTCAGACTCCATACAACACACCCGGCAGGCTGCAAGCTATGATTCACACACACACACACACACACACACACACACACACACACACACACACACACCCTGCTGCAAGCCATTACTGCCCTGCCAAACCTAGGCACCATGGGAATTGTAGTTTTCCGTGGTCTGACCACTTTGTCGTCTGCAGGCCATGCCAGTACATACACTGTCTCTCTCTCTCTTTCTCTCCTTCCCAGTACATACTGTACCTGCTTCAGCGCTGCCAGCACAAACAAACACAGCCCAAACTGATGTCAACAGCCACTCAAATAGTGGAGCTGTTGGCGAGCTGCACAGATGAACGAAGGATATATACCACTTGGCTGGAGAAGACCTCTAGCAAGTGTGTGTGTGTGTGTGTGTGTGTGTGTGTGTGTGTGTGTGTGTGTGTGTGTGTGTGTGTTGGTTGGGCAAAAAAAGTCACTTAGGGCTAAGGGAAATTTGAATGTGTTTTTTTACTATTCTGTAACATTTTATGGAATAATAAAAAGCATATTTTTGTGAATTGTATATTGATATGTCTTTCTGGAATTTATTAAATCTAATTTTTGTCAGTTTAAATTGAGTATCATGTGCATATATGCAGTACATATTTTGTAAGGGTGGTGTAGTGGGAATCAAGCCACTAACCTTGGTGGTATCAGTGTCTTGATATACTGTATGTATCTCAGTGCTCTGTCTGTGAATATGTATACAGTATTTGAAAACATTCATTGAGGAGTTTTTGGTAGTTTTGTCTTTGTGTATGTATTTAAGGGAAGCAAGGACCTAATCATATTCAGCTGCTTGTTCTCTGGTTGTCAGCACTGAAAAACATTTCCTACTCCCCCTGCAGACTCTTCTCTCTCTCATCCTGCCTTTTCTCTCTGCACCCTTCATAAGGACACGATGCATTCAGCAGAACATGTGCAAAAGACTTGCATCCAGTCATACATGTTCAAATGACACTATTTACCACATGTTGCATTGAATAGATTACAAATTGTGTTGAAATATATCCTGAAAAACAACCTAAAAACAACCCCCCCAACATCACTTGCAGAGCTGTGAGTGAACCTGCAGCTTGGTACAGGAATTCAGTTTTTGGGCAGTTGCCCTGCAGGAGGTTTGACTGCTATCATTAGCCCACATTCAAATTCTGCACAGTTTGCATTAGCTCAGACTGCAGAATACTGGCCACAAGCTAGCAGGCTGATACAATTTCAGTTCTTGGAGAGATTTTTCAAAAGTGTCTTTTCAAAAGGGCATCGGGGAAACAAAACCAATATAGTGATGTTTTATTGTTGACAAAACCATCTCACCTCTAGCTCAGTTTAATAGCTGTTCTGGACTTTTCTTGAAGGAATTCTTCTCTAGGTTGACTTAAAAGTTCAATCTTGACCTTGGAAAACATTAACAGTCTCACCTCCAGGTCCATTTAGTAGCTGTTTTGGACATTTTTTATCATATCACATCTTTATTATGTTTTATTAATGTCAGATAACTGCCATTGCTGTTTGCCTCAAAGATCAGTAAAACGAATAATATCAAACTAAAAAAATAAAAAGGTTTTTGTGCGTGACATCTGTCTTGTGAAAAATCTTTTAAAATGCATCTTTCTATTGAAAACTTTTCATATGTGACCGTGTGCGTTTGTGTATATAGTGTAAAGATTTGTGCATACAGTACATGTGTTCTGCAGTTACATTTGAGCTTGAATGTGTTTTTGTCCATGTTTGTTTGCTATACTGTTGATAGATCTGGTATGTTGATAATGTTTGCCATGCTCCCTGCATGTTGTGTGTGTGTGTGTGTGTGTGTGTGTGTGTGTGTGTGTGTAGGTGGGGTGAAGCCCTGTTCTCTCAACTGCCTGGCAGAAGGATACAACTTCTACACAGAGCGTTCTCCAGCCGTGGTAGATGGCACACCTTGCCGAGATGACTCTCTGGATGTGTGTGTAAATGGAGAGTGTAAGGTGAGATAAGACATTTCTGTGTGTGTGTGTGTGTGTGTGTGTGTGTGTGTGTGTGTCTGTGTGCGTGTGCGTGTGCGCGTGCGTGTGTTTGTAAGCATCCATGCAAACGTCTGCATGTGAGCAGACAGTTTAAGCTGAAGCCACAGAATACAGGATCAGCACAAGAGTGAGATAATATTGTTATCTACTCACTCTCTAGACTCTGGACAGCAGCCACTGTCTAGTATACACACTGACTGCTGACGATCATCACTATCAGCTGCTTAACTGAGAATCTGTCTTAACTTTGGCAGCGATTTTAGATTCCCATTACTGATGCTCTCTCTTAATCTCGGCTGTTAATGAAAACAAAACATCTAACTGCTGTTCATTTTGAAGAGGAGCAGGCTCCAACAAGCTCCTGAAACCCATTTTGACACCCACATGGCCCATTTGTTAAAGGATTTAGACCAAAAACAAGGCTAATGGTACGTGGATGCTGTTGATTCTCAATCTGTTGTCAGTTCCACTTGTTTATTTTGGATGTAGCTTTTCTCCAAAAAAGTAATTAGAAGCTTTGGATGGGGAGGAAAAAGATGTGAGGAAGAAGAACGAAAAACCTCCAGCTTGTTGTTTTGTGGTTCCCTGCTGAGTGCCAAAATATCTTATTTTTCTGTTCCCCCCTCTTCTGCCTCTTACCCCCTGCCCACCCATTATCTCGCTTTGTTTTAGTGTCTCCGAGGTTATGTAGACAGAGGAGCTGAGAGAGGCTGAACTTATCCAGAAGGGGATTTTATTTATCAACATCTCCTCTCTGTTCTGTCCTCCTCCACCTCTCCTCTGTTTTCCCCCCTGCTCTTTCCTGCTCCGGAGGAACTCTGTGACCCTCCAGCTCAGCTGTTAGTCGGTCTGCACTGCAGCCAGGCTTTCGTTCACTGCGGTCTTATTGTCTCTCTCTTTTTCTTTTTCCCTCTCTGACTCTCTACACCTTTTTCTTGCGACTTTTTCTGTCTGCAATCCAGTCAGATCTTCTTCCTCCCACTCCTTCTGCTCAATCATCTCACCTCTCGTATGTTTCATGTAAAACTTAAAGCACACTGTGGAGAAATCTCTTTCTCTTGTTTGCAGCGTCACTGGGTCACTGTTTTTTTTTTTGCTGGTCAAGATTGGGGTCTGACAATGAGCAGAGGAGAGAAACACAAGTGGAGAGGGAGAAGTGTTGGAGGTAGAAAAAGGACCAGGGAACAGATGGTCCAGTTGAACACAACATGCTGCTACAGACGAAAGGCACGTCTGTCCGAGCCAGAAATATAAAGGGCCACATTTACTAGGAAAATGGCTTTGTTTTCAGGTACATCCAGCTGTACCTGTTAATAAACCTCCTGATGCACTCTGTGAGTACTTCCCTCATGCCCTCATAAGAACTTATGAGGGCAGTTCAGAGGTGGGTTTTCTATGGGATCACATTGCTCAGAAAATAAATGATAACTTAGTGTTCTTTATTACAAAATATTTACTTTGGCCAACTCCACCTGAGAAAAACTTGCTTGTTACTATTACTCAAACATGTAGTCAGAAAATTATGATATTATCATCTTTATCATACTGTATATCTAATGGGAAACCAAATTAAGTATAAGCGGCACTGCAACCGGTGAAGGCAGAGGGGAGAGAAAGATGATGGTGCTGATATAGACGTTAATGCTGAGGTAAATGCCAAGCCAAACCACACTTAAATGTTGAAAGTTTATTTGCAGTGGCCGGATTAGCTCAGTTGGTAGAGCGGGTGCACATATGTAGAGGTTCATTTCTCAACGCAGAAGGTCCAGGTCGAGTTTGACCTATGACGGTTTCCTGCATGTCTCTTTCCCCTTTCATATCTCAGATGTCCTATCCATTAAAGGCAGAAATGCCCAAAAATAATCCCAAAAAAAGTTTAGTTGGGGTCTAGTGATTTAAAGTTCACTGATAGTCAAGTTCAAGTTCAAGTTTAATGACCAAAAACCACAACATCTTTGGCCAGGTTGGATCAGTGCTAGAGCAGGCGCACATATACTGAGAGGTTTATGCCTTGACCCAGAGGTCCAGGATTCAAATCCGACCTGTGACAAATTTCCTGCATGAAAAAAATTATCTTAAAAAAAAAAAAACACAACATACGTCAACGATTTTGCCGGGGCTTCAGCCCCGAAGGTTTTGAGTGTAGCCCCGAATGTATTTTGAAAAGTTGACTGACAAATATGAAACCGAACAAAAGCCTATGTAAACCCCTGAAATCATAAGTTGCCTTATTTCATTGTGCTTTGGCTTTGCACATACTGCATAGACCTACAGCCTGTTAAAATAGACATAGGTCTTAAAAATAATCTAGCCTATAGAATAAGTTTCTTTGCTGTCGGTAGCCTATGGGCTACTCCGTTTCTTCCTCGCTGTTGAATATACAGTAGGTATGGTTCAGACGCAAACACACTGTGCTCTGAAGCAGACCTGTGCGTCGCTTAGTGTCCACTCTCGCTGTAAAAATAGAGATCAGCAGCGCGCCTTCCGTGGTCTGTGCAGCTTTAGGTTTATAATGGACGTGCTCTGCTGTGGACATGCTGCAGCAGATGTGTCACGCTTGAGCTCTGTGTATTTCTTTTTTTTCAACCTTCGACGTAGAGCAGCATACAGCCACTTCCCTAAACTTTCGCTTATTCAGAGACCAGAGTCTCAAACGGAGCTCTGTGTCTGTCAGAAGGTCTGAGATCTACCGTATCAGCAGAGCAATCACGTAAGGCACAGCAGACTATGGTGCAGGTAGATTATTTTCTGAAATATAGTGACTTTATTCTTGTTATAGCCTATTATAACTGTATTTTACTGTAAATATCACAACTCCTCCAAATCCCAGAGAACACAGATATATTTTGAATGTGCACAAAGTTTTGGACATGAGCAGAAATCTTGCTCAAACACATCTGAAATATTACAGTCCAGGTTTTTTTTAATTCATTAAAATTAATTACTGTATCATTGAGGTGAATAATTGTCAAATGCACATTTAAGGAGATTACTTCCTCAACAAAAGATGCAAAAGAGGAGGGAAGAGTAAATGATGACTATAGGCTACATGTGTGCTGACTCAGATATAATTAGAAAATCTATGTTTCCCTTTACATGAAGATATTTCCAGCATAAATTGATTCAGACAAAGGTATAAATAGGTGCATACAAATTCACCAGAATGCAGGAAATGAAGTGTTTAATAACCCCCCACAGCATAACTCATCAAACAAATCTGGAAACAAAACCTTGGCCTTTGGGTTGCCAGGCCAGTTATGATTAGGCCAAATGTTGGTGCCAGCTAAATAACTTCTACAAACTGGGCAGCTAAAATAAACATACACTGGTTATTAACAGGCTGGGCAAGCCAATTGCTGTTATGCATTGCATTCAGTTTATTTAAATGGGTCCGGGCTAAGCCCTGAATCTACTCAAGTCCTAGAAACGCCCCTGCCATCCACTTTTCGTTCATTAATTGATAATTAATTGTGGTGTGAAAGTTCACATTTAAAGCTGCAATGTGCCGTCTCACTTCTCCTGATATCTCATCCCCACAAACCGTTTTATATATATGCTGTATTGTTCTTTCCCAATGAGCTCTGGGAAACACTGCCTTCATGTAGACACAAGAGGCCTCCTGCTAATAAATCATTTAAACCTTTAATAACTCACCACTACCCACAGTATAAAGCCACCAGATAACCATGGGGTGAATCATAGTTTCAACTCTGGATTTAGTTTTGAACTGTGATCTAATCAGTGTAAAAGTAATAATAAACGTAAGCCTCATTATCCCTCTCTACAATAAGCATCTGCCAAATGGATATATGAGTGTGAGAGCAGTTGCCATTCATTGTCTACACTTTTGTTTAGGTGTGGTTAACTGTTAAAGAGGTTGAGTAAAACCACCTGCTTCACTCATCATGAAACTTATTTATGTCGACAGCTATGAGTTTAGCAACCTAAGAGCATTATGTCTGCACAGGATCAGAAAACACATCTGGACTGAGCATCTGATATTTCTGTGTTTTGGAAAAGTGGTCGGGAAGACATTAGAGGTAATCCCTCAGCCCGGCCTTTGACACCTCTCGACTTACTGATTGTGCCCCTTGACCCTGTGCGACCCTGCAGCTCACTGGTTTCTCTCTTCTCGCAGCACGTAGGCTGTGATCGAGTCCTTGGCTCAGACGTTCGCGAGGACCGCTGCCGGATTTGTGGGGGTGACGGGAGCAGGTGTATGTCTGTGGAGGGACTCTTCAATGACTCGCTGCCCGAAGGAGGTACAGAACTAAAACACTCAAGCATCTCATGCATGAGTTTTTTGTTTTCATGTTTAAAGTGGATTTTGAACAATGTCTGCTCTCCTGACAATGAGATAAGGTTAACGTGAGGCACCATAAGAAGTTATGTAACATAATTTCACTGTTGTCCCAAAAATGTGCACATGCAACATTTGGATTCTGATACTCTGGACTGTAAATGCCTCTTGGAAAGTTGACTTGCAATGTGAGTTGGGATACTTCAGACATTCAAAATGTATCACATAATTGTCTGTTCACATGCAAACTCTGTCCACAGCAGCCTACATATTTATTCAAGAAAGCCAACAAAACTCCCTTAAGCTGCAGGAGAATCATTTATTTTAGCACCTGCTGGACTTGGATAAATGATGTGTATATTCAACAGTTTATAGTAAATGTAGCCCAGATTTAAAATTGGCATTACAGATAGTAACAGTTTCTAGTCTTACCCATAATTTTGTCTACATTAATCAGTTTCTTCATGACCACAGGGGACACAGTTTTTATTTGTATGTTATATTACAATCAATTAATTCCTGCATAGTCTTATTGGAAGGCCTTGTAACTTCATCATCAGATATAATTGTGTATCATCAGCATACAAATGAAACAATATATTATGTCTACTGATTACATGACATGAAGGGGAAGCATATACATAGAGAAAAGAATAGAGCCCAGAATCGACCCTTAAGGTTCACGGCAAGTACGTTTTATAGACGAGGAAAGGAAGCTACCAAGTTTAACAGAAAAATGCCTGCCACACGTTTGGGCCTATAAATAAAAGCTCCACATATCTTTAAGAAGAAGAGGAAAAACTCCCTGAAAACTCTTAGCACTGAGGAGGCACAAATACATTAACACATATACATACCATATGCTGTATATATATATGTACATATATTTATCCACCAGCCACCCAGGGACACGTGGCAGACAGATTTAGGTGAGGTCCGACCAGTGTGGCTTGAGGTCCAGCTGCTTTTGGATCTATTCTGGGTTACATTTCTCCTTGCAACACCAACTTCAGAGTTTCTCACCCAACTGTCAACACCACTCACCCCCTTCCAGGATTCCTCAGAGGGGACGCACCCTGAGCAGGCAGCTGTGCTCTTCACCACAGTGACCAGGCCAGCCTGTCAACCCCAGCTGAGGTCTCAACTACCCTCAAAATATCTGACATTATTGTTGGCCTAAAGGAATCCGTTAGTAAAACTGAAGTTGAAGTGTAGGTTGTTTAGTAGTGTGTTTTGTGATCTGGGGATGGTAGCCACGGTCAGTGCTATTTTTAAAGTGGTGCTCCAGGGATTTAGTATTGCACTCCCATAAAGGTTGGGGGAATTGCAAGAGACCAATTAAAAGAATTGTCAAAAGTGATGAAGCAGAGGTTTAGATTTTCTTGATGTTTATTTCCTAGTATGGGTCATACTAAAAAATAAATGCTGGCTCCTATTAAATACAACTAGTGTGCTAAGGTGTTTGGTGTTTTGGCACTAGGATTAGGCAATGGTTAGGGTTAGGGTTAGGTGCCTTGAAGTCGACGGTCACAGCGCTGCCTTGAAGTCGACGTTGGGGGCTTAAACCACCATTGAGCGCGTGGTAAAGGCTCATGTCTTTGTAACTCCACGCCAGCAGTTTGTAATGCAAGCTTCTTGTTAAAAAGTGTGTGGACACTGAATATCACACCCATATGTTAAATACCTAATTCCAAGACCACTTATATAGTATTTATATACTGCTATAACAGCTTCTGGGAAGGTTTTCTACAAGACTTTGGAACTTGCTGCAGGGATTTGTTCCAATTCGGCTTCAAGATAGTGATGTTTTGCGATAAGGCCTGGCTCTCAAGTCAGTGTTCAAGGTATTAGAAAGTACTTATTTGCCATATAATGTAGATTTCCCAATTTTTGCCAATTAAAACCTAAGTAAACTGAGTTAACGCAAGTTAAATGTCTAAACTCAGTTGACTTAGTCACAACTACAGTACCACATGTCTCATCTCTAAACAAACTCAAAGGCCGGGATTGGAGGCTTATTCTGGACACAGAAAGATTCATGACTGGCAGAATCACTTACTCATGTCTATAACAAGCTTACGATTCTTTGAAGTTCTAAAACCTTTAGTCAGCGCTTCTCCATTCTGTTCAAGTAATTTAAATATGGTCTGGGATTAGGCCAAACCATTGAAATGACATAAATGACATCCCAGAAAAGTGAAAGTTGAGGTTTTTTAAAGATGCTGTGTTATTTAATCATTGCTCTGTGCTCTCAGTTTAAATGCAATAATGTCCCTTAAAGTCTATTTCTATCTGCCCAGCCTGTGGCTCTGGTAGGCGGTGAGGGGTTACTGAAGGTTTACACAGGTTCTTGAATGTTAACAGAGGTACACACTTTTCTTGCACATTTGCCAAAAACCTCAAACTTTGTCCCTCTAATCTTCAACGCTTCCATCTAGAAGACCAGGGTCAGTCCCACCTCACAGAACTCCACATGGAGGTCACGAGCCAAACCTCTCCTTTCCTCTTGTGGTCAAAGCACTGGAAGGATTTATTTATTTCCTTAATTTTTTTCTATTTCTTCTTCCTCTAGTGAGGCTGGAGTTATTTCCAGGGCTGTAGTGGCTGAGCTGAGGAGAGCGGAGGTGAGATGAGTGTAAAACGAAAGCCGACAAGAGACCAAAACAGATGGCAGGAATAGAGAGAAAAAGAAGAAGAGAGGAGAAGCTGGCCCTTGGCGCAGTTCACGCTCTCTAGCAAAGAGCTGAGTAGCTGAGGCCGGCTGCCCAGGAATGCAGCTGGAATCTGAAGCCTCTGCTTAGTCCATCGACATCCCACAGAGCTAAACACAGAGCTAAACACTACTTACTACTTTTTTTGACTTTGTGTGTCTCAGGTTATGAAGAAGTGGTCAGAATTCCTAAAGGATCAGTGTTCATCCACATACAAGAGCTCAACATCTCCCTCAACTACCTGGGTAAGATTATATTCAAGCTAATGTTGAGTGTAACTGCCTGTCAAAGTAAATAGTTATATAATATATATAATAAAATATGAAAGATAAGATAACACTTTATTTATCCCAAGGGAAGTTTTTGTGCAGCAGTTGCAATACAAAGTGGGAAAGAGTGCAAATATATAGATCCAAATAAACAAAATGATAAGTAATGAGTTATCTTACCAAGAGTTTGATGAGAAGACCACATCAGTTTAATATCTCTCTATCCAACAGTAACCTGATTCTGCCAGATGGATTGCTTTGCATTTGCTTGGCATAGCTATCTATCTAATTATTATTGTAATTAAAGAAACCTGTGCTATAGGCTACCCGCTAAAAATGCCTGTCCTTAAAAACAGATGTAGCTCATCAAATAATTAGCTCATAATAATTCAGCTCATAGCTGAAATCAGAAATATTGGGATTTTCTATGATATCTTCAACTTGATGAAAAGAAAGATGTTGGTGTCTACAAGTTGCAAGAAAATTAGCACTAAACTGCAAATATCGATAACAAAACAAGCTAATTTGGCCAATTTATATGATGTGACTTCAAGGCTCGCAGTGGGAGGAAATATGTTGGAACAATGCGTGAACGTTTTCCTGTTCTTATAAATCTGCTAACATTGCATGAATGCTGCTTAGCTTCAACAGTAGATGCATGGGGAAGCAGTTAGCTTAGATTGTCAAAAGTGCATTCAACCAGCTCCAAAGTTATATAATTATATGCTTGTATTCAACATTTGTAGGAAAAGCAAATTATACTTAACTAACAAAAGCTGCATGGTCTTCTGTCCTTACAGTAAAGTCGCTGTCTTTGCCAATTTTCATAACTTTAAACAACACACAGAGTTGACACTTGGATGTATTTGCGACTAGCTTGCTAGCTAACAAGATGCAACAAGTAACTAAGACAGTTTTGGAGCTGTTTGACGGTGCATTTTTACTTTAGATGCAGGATAACTGTTCCTGCTTCCAGTGTTTGTGCTAGCTCCAGTAGCCTAAAAACTTCACAGTGATGATCTCTGAGACAAAGCTTATTTTGATCTAACTCTGTAATACAACATTATTCAGGAATCTTCTTATGGTGAAGATTTAGATGCATTTGTAACATTAGTGCATTTATTTCTTCCTTCTACTTTACTGTTTTCCTTCTACCTCCCTCTCCTTCTCCTCTGTGTCCCAGTGCTGAAGAGTAAAGGGGACCAGTACTTTATCAATGGGAAGCTGACCATTGACACACCACGCAGGTTCGATGTTGCCGGTACCACCTTCCACTACAGGCGGCCCACTGATGGACCAGAAACTCTTGAAGCTCTGGGGCCAACAAACATAACCCTGACGGTCATGGTAAGATTGGAAAGAAATATTTCCAAAGAAAAAGGAAAGAAAAATCACGCACACACTTGTCACCTCTGTATTGCTTTATTTGGTCGGTCAACGTTTCGGTCAGGGTCCTTTCTCAAGACACAAATGCACATTTGGAAATGGATCTTCGGGGGAATTAATTCCCTGCACCACAAAGGAGACAAAGCAAGTGGTGTGCGTGTTGCTTTTTACTCAGAATTGGAAAGAAATCCCAAAATAGATCTTTAAAAAACATGTCAACAAAAGTTTCATCATCATTTAGTGTTAAATGTTTGGATTAGGTGCTTGTGCGGGAGGAGAACCCAGGGATCCACTATCGCTTCAACCCCCCACTGAACAGGGAACCTCTGACTGGCTTTGCCTGGCACTACAACTCCTGGTCACGCTGCTCAGCTCTCTGCGCTGGAGGTACACACACACTCGCAAGCACAAACGCGCGCACACACACACACACACACACACACACACACACACACACACACACACACACACACACACACACACACACACACACAAAAGCAAACTGTGTTAGGAGGACGTTGCATTGACATACATTCATTTCCTGGAGACTAACCCTAAGCTTTAACATAACCACTACATGCCTATCCTCAATGCTAACCCTAAGCCAAGTCCTAGCCCTAAAATTTTATGTTTTACCTTGTGGGGACAGGGTTTTGTTTCCAAAATTCTTTATGATGTGATTGTGTGAACAGATGTATGTCCCTGCATCGTGATTGAACCCACTCACTTGGGGCAGATGTCACATAAAGGTTAAGGATTAAATGGCTTAAACGTCTGTTTGGTAAACTTTTGTCATGGGACTAGAGTGTTTGTGGAATCCATGTTGAGGCGTTTGAGCAGTTCACAGGCTCTGAGACTTTGTAGATATAACACATAGCCAAGCTCGCTTTTCCTCTCTGGCTTGTATAAGTTAATGATCCATGCTGCTTTACCTGATAAGGGCTAATTTTCTCCTCTGAGAAACAAATCCTTTCACTTGGCATAGTGTGGAGAGGAGAATGTGGACATGGGGGGGTGAATATTTAGAGAGGTAGTGGCAATTAAGAAAAAAAATAAAATGGGGATACTTTTGTTCTTTTATGAAATAATTTCAGACATGGAGCCATTAGGTTGGATCCTTAGTTGATGTTTTTCTGTATGCGTAACATGCAGCACCAGTTTATAAGCTCAGGACATTGTTAGAATTTTGTGAGTGTCTCACTGCAGCTCTAGAAAGACCTTAAAGGCATACTATGCAGTTTCCGTTTTTTGTCAAACAGCTACCCCTAGAGTCGCTGTGGAGTACTTGTATTTAACGTTACTGTCGTAAATACCACTCACGCAGAGCCGTCTCTGCACTCACGGCCTGACCCTCCCCCCTGTAGGACTGGTCTTATTATCAACAATGGATGAATCAAATACTTCGTAAAAACTGACAACATAACATAGAACGCAAGCAAGTTTACTTGACATGTTGATAAAATGTCGGGAGTACAGTCTTCAAGTTGGCCTTATTAAAGTCTCCTGCGATTATGTGAACACTGTCAGGGTGGGCCCGCTGCTGTACGTTTATGGTGTTCAGCAGGAGAGAGAGTGCCCTGTTTACAATGGCGTCGGGCTAACAGTAGTGATCGTCACAGGCGTGACGTTCACTACTGTTAGCTCTCTTGGTAGAAAAAAAGGCCGGCATCTTACAGACATGTACTCAAGGTCAGGGAACAGTTTATCTATAATTGTCCTGTTATTACACCAGTTCTCATGCACGTACATACAGAGCCCTCCTCTGCTCTTACCGGAGTCCTCAGTCCTGTCCCAGCATAGCAGAGTGCGGCCTGCTAGCTGCATGCTAGCATCGGGTATCCCCGGGTGAAGCCAGGTTTTGGTTTTCAGTTCGCGGAACCGATAGTACTAAAGCAATTTGTGATTCTCGCAAGATTTTGGCCGGGTGCCATCTCCCAAACCTGCATTGCTGGTCTGGATGATTTGCCCTACTACGAGTTTGTTTACCATCGAAATGACTTCAAAGCTGTTATATTAAGGTACAAATCTTGCATAGTGTGCCTTTAAGGCCGCATTCAGACAGCCTGCGTCAGCCATCCGATGGTCCGGCAAAAACACAGGCCACCCATTCATTTTGAATGGGGTTAGTATGTTTAGGCTGCGACTCAACTTTTGGAGAAACGCAACCCCACTTCACACTGCGGTGGCCAATGATGTAAACGGCAATCAGACTTTTGAGCTATGGTATGAGCCGGTGTGAGAATCCCATACAGTATCGCTGCCAAAACAAAGTTTTAAAACACTTTGAGTGTAAAAAACGAAACACAAGCACTGAGCTGCCCTGGAGATTGTGTAATAGCTGAATGTTTCCTGCACCAACAAGAAAACATAGCTATCTATAAACGATCTGAAGGAAAAAAGTAATTGTGAAATATAAAGTCTACTTGTGGTTTGTTGGGTTGGTTTAAGAACACAACAGGACGTCACACAAATGGGCCGTTTCATTGACACTCCCCCCGGCGTACAACCCCGCGGCAAATCGCCGGATCACTTTTTTTGGTCTGAAACAGATATGCTGTACTATTTTGTGTGTATTTGTTATGTTGTATTCATAAATTTTTTAAGATATGCCTATAGATAAGTTTCCATCCAATTGTCAATCGAATTATCTGAAGTTCGGTAAAAAAACTCATGCGAATAAAGCTGGTGAAAGTGTGTTTCCATCCAACAGCTTTAAAGCGAATAAAAACCTGTGCGGAATGACGTCACATGCTGTTTTGCGATAAAATTGGTATATCAAATTGATTTGAGACATTTTAAGGTGTTTCCATTCATTTTCGCACTGAATCGCACAACATTCAAGCAAACATTTGTGAACAAAGTTTTGCTAGACAAAAGTAGTTGTTGTTAATATAAGAGGCCAAGGAAGCTACGATGGGCCTTTGGCCGAGGATCTGATCCAGCTCACCAAAAAGGTGGAACTTGCCTTTTATTTTCCCTCCGGCACCGCTGCGAGACAACTCTCTTTTTTTTTAGACATGTATCGCTGTTTGAGCCCCTTCCATTTACTCTGGAGGACGTCCCACGGCTTGTCGTAACCTTTGTTGGTCATTTCCTTCTCGAGTTCCTGATAAATTATGGCATTTCTTAGATTTTTGCTATCTAAAATAGCCGTTATTTTTTGCTCATAAATTAAATTCAAAAAGTCTCCTGTCTCCTCGTTTGTCCACTTACATCTGTCTTTGTTGACACCTGTCATGTGTGCAAACAGAGCGGAAATACTGGGCAGAAATGAACTAAAACTTCTTCTTCGTTTTGTGGCGGGTTGCAACCATAAAATGACCTAAAACTTAATTGCAATTCATTAATTTATTCGGCAAATAACGTTTCCATCAGCGTTTATCGCATGAGCCGTATATCGATCAAGATAAAATCCGATGAGACCAAACGTATTTCCTTTGAGTCGATATTCGTGAAATTCAATCGAATTTTACTGTTTCCATAAGGCATTTTTCATTCAATATCAATTAATTCGGATAAAAACGTGTGGATGGAAACGTAGCTTATGATACGCCTGTTTTATCTGGCCTGGGGCAACAGATGAAAATGTGCATTTTATTTACTGGCTCATTTAAAGAGCTTTTGTTCTGTTGATCAAATGAGCATAATATAAAAATAGATGAAAATTAAATCATTAAATACCAGACATTGTTTCTCCCCATTTTTGTGATGCTTATTGCTGAACAGTAGTAGCTCATTTGGGGGATACAAAATGTATTGTAGCTGCCAGTTAACTGCAAAAAATTTTGAAAAAATGTGAACTCCTAAATGTATTCTTTTTGAAAATGTTGCAATGTGGGCACCTGGGTAGCTCACCTGGTATAGTGTAAAGAGGCTTAGCCCTCGACGCAGCGCCCGCGGGTTCAACTCCGACCTTTGCTGCATGTCATTCCCCGTCTCTCTCCCATTTCAAGTCTCTGTCCCTTCGGAAATAAAGGCATAAAATGCCCCAAAATTATCTTAGAAAATAAATAAAAATGTTGCATGAATGAATGCTATTTTTTTCCCGTTATAATGTTCTTTTTTTACGTTTGTCTCGTGTTGTTTCAACTGTGGTCAGGTGTGCAGACACAGCAGGTGGTGTGTAGGAAGCAGGCCGATCATTCAGTCGTCTACAACCACTTCTGTGACAAGAAGAACAAACCCAAAGAGAAGAGGAGAACCTGCAATACTGAGCCGTGCTCTCCGTCGTGAGTAGTCTCTAGTCGATAAGATTTTCTTCAAATGGAATACAAAAGACATGTTTTATCCTAATTCAGGGCAATTTGGAGGCATTGGATGTCAGATTTCTGTATATTCTGTGTAATTAATCTTTCAGGAGATTCACATTTATTCATTACAAATTGTTGTTGTTTATTATAAGTCTTATATACTTTTTTTGTTCACATATACGCTTGTGTGTGTATTTTAACTGTAATGCTGTTTACCAATTTTGTATGTGCGTTGGTGGGCTTTCCTATTCCTACCTGTAATTCCTGTTTGCACAGTATGATGTCCACATTATAGTATGTAATGCAAACAAAAACGGCCCCTCTCTGCTGCTAGCTGGTGGACAGGAGAGTGGTCAGAGTGCAGTCGCAGCTGTAACGGTGGCCTTCGGACACGGGAGGTGTTATGTAAAAGGAGGATCTCTGTGACGGAGGAGAAGGTCCTGGACGACTCAGCGTGTATAACCCAACGCCCTTCCCCCACTGAGCCCTGCAGCAACCACAGCTGCCCCCCTGAGTGGCTGGCCCTGGACTGGTCCGAGGTAGGCAGACGTCAGAGGTCTCCCATCTTGCATGTGGTTTCTGTTTTTCAGTAAACTCAGCTAAATTTGAACCAATACATTGTACAGAATTCCTTACAAATGGAGCAATAGTTTATTTTCCACTTGAACCTAAGAAACCCAAACATCTGCCAGGAGAAAGTAAGAGAACTTAAACCGTAAAATACACAATAGAGGCACGGCTCAGACAAATACATCACTCTAAACATGTTGTGGAAGTCATGAATACATATTGTTACACTTGTCATGTGGGAACCTTTAATTCTAGTTTGAATGTCTTCTGTGTCCTTGCAGACATGTAAACTGTACTTGAAGGACTTTTTACAACAGGCCTGAAAACTTCATCTTCTCATACCACACTTTGTTCCTGCATCTAAACTCTGTTGTCACAGTTAAGGATGAATTGAAACCAAGTTAAATGGTGTCAGAAGTGCTGCAGTGTTCAACTATTCTCTGACGTCTTGTGTAATGTAGCAATGGCACACTCACAAGAGGAATTATGTCCAGCTGATTTACAGGAACTAAGCTGGCTCTTGACTTTCCTATACAGCTGCTGCCCTCTGCTGAGTGGATTAAGAAGATTTATTTTTGTATGCTTATGACCGCAGTGACCCCCTGCTGCACCCTCCCATCGCCTCCATCTCCCTGCCCTCCCGCCTGATGTTTTTTTCTCTCTCTTGCTTTATCTCTCGCTCTGTTCGCAGTGTACGCCCAGCTGTGGTCCTGGCTACAGGCACCGTGTGGTCTTGTGTAAGAGCGGGGAGAGCGGTGATAACCTGCCAGAGTCCAAGTGCCCTAAACATGGCCGGCCCACCTCCAGGGTACGCTGTAACCTGCAGCGCTGCCCTCCCCCTCAGTGGGTGACGGGTCCCTGGGGAGAGGTACTACAGACTTTTGGTTTATTCTTGTACCTCTTCCTGGTTGTACTGGGACTTACAACTCAGTGTCCGTTTTTTTATACTTAAATGCAATCCCCAATGTCTTAGTGTTCTGCCAGGTGTGGTCTGGGTCAGGAGATGCGTTCGGTGCAGTGTCTGACCCCCTCCCGCCAGCCGTCCAATGAGTGTCTTGAACATCAGCGGCCAGCAGGCATGCAGCAGTGCAAGAGCAAATGTGACCTCAATCTGCCCATCAGTACAGACAACCCCGAAGGTAAGAGGTCAAATCATTGCTCCTCCTCATATGTCACAGAAAGAACATTATAGAAACCATTTCCCACTAAGAGTTTGCAATGGAAGATGTTGTGCTAATTGAGAATACGATATAAAATCCACAGATTTGTTAAACATTTTTGTGTTCAATTTAATTTAATTTCAATTATTATGAACTTGGATGTCATCACATCAAATTTAACTTAAAATGCCTCACTCAAAATGTAGTAAATATAAAAGTCTGAGCTGCCAATGTAGCTTGTGAAAGGTATCTGTGTAATCAGATATCAGTGACTCATTCGGTAGTCGGCCTTTTCTCATTGTTTTCTAGTTGATATACATTTTTTAAATATACAAATGAATATGTTTAAACGTTTGTAACCCAACTCCAGTGGACTTCTACATACATTATCTATAGTGTGCGTACGCATACCAAATAATAAAACTTTTTTTATTGCATTGCATTACATTTTATATACAAAATGTGGCATATCTGATTTTCTCAAGCATCAAGAAGTTAATTAATTAATTAATCATTTAATCCACAGGCCAAATGCCGGGAGGATTTATGTCATTCCATACAAGTCGTATAAGTCTGAACAATAAAGGTGCATAAAAATGATAATATTCTTGGTATTTTGATTGAAATCCTGTACAGTTTCTAAAAAGATCATTGTAATGCATTGATCAGACTGCTTCATGTTTGTCTTTCCTGCAGAGTGTAAAGATGTGAACACTGTGGCCTACTGCCCCCTGGTGCTCAGGTTCAAGTTCTGCAGCAGGCCATATTTCAGACAAATGTGCTGCAAGACCTGCCAGGGACACTGACCTGACACCGTGAAGCTCACAGCATCCACTCTCTGGGTCCTGTACACACTCACAGTAAGCCTGAAACCCTCCCACTGAGCCTTGTAACAGCAGCCCTCACACTACCTCTATCAGAGGAGTGAGAGATCGAGCTGGAATGCTGTCGGACTGACACCTGGTCCTGTTACTGTTAAAGAGGGACCTTTTTTCCAGCCAGAATCCAGCACAAACCAGACGCCTCTCCGGGCCGAGCTGGGCCATAACAGCCTGAGCTGAGTTTTACATTCCACTGGAGGGAGGGCTGCAGAAACCTGGAGAGGCAGAGAGAGGGAGAGCGCAACTTCCCTCCATCGCCTGTCTTTCTAATGATCCCTCTGTTGTAATATTTTGGTGCTACTATATTTCTCTTTGGCCGCAGGGCTGGTCGCAGTACTCTCTTAAACCTGTATGTTAACAGGTGACATTTGTTTAGTTACGAATTTAAAAAATCCACTTTGTAAAGAAAATAGATTTGCCAGATATCTTCGCCCATGAAAAGGAATATCTTATGCTATAAAATGAAAGTTTTGTTTCTATGTTATCTAATAGTTGTTACTTGACCACATTGTTTTTATGCCATTGCTTCGTTCCGTATCAACATATTCATCAAGTCCTCGCTGTTATTCAGCTGAAGTATGAGCAGAGTTTGATTTGCACAAAGTGTCAGCAGTCAGAGGTCTTGTGTATTTTATGTTTGTTTTGATTTGACTTGATCTCTCTATGGAAGCTATAAATGTGTCACTGCAGTGAACCTGCCGTAGTCTTGCCATTTTGGTTAGTTTGCTTAAATGTTATCACCTCTACAGTAAAACAGAGCTTCAAGCTGCACAGGACACATAGAGACACTTAGTGATGTGAGCAAAGCCAGTGCTGACCACCAACCAGGACATTTTTAGATTATAGGATTTTTTTTTTGTGTCTGCGGCAGCTCGGCTCAGTGTCATTATCTGAAAATCCCTCAGTGTAGGGCCTTGCTGTTCATTTTTATTTTTTTATTTTTGACACGTTACCACTCAATCGACAGTGCTAGTAACTTTTACTGTGAGTGGAAACCCCGAGCACAGTGAGACACAGTTGAGTCAGCTCTGCCAGCAGGAACAGGCCCAGTGAGGAGGAGTGAAGACATTTGACCACACTGCTTTCAAACAGCATTTTATAGTATGAGTGCTAATCTGAGGATGGATTTACACACCCATAAAATATCTGATTTCTTTGTGGCAATGATCTGATGTATCTGATGTAGTCGGAAACCATCATTAAGCCTGCTGTGGAAAGATTTCTGCCACAGATTATTCTAAACTAGAGAATTATCATTTAAACTAATCTTCCAGTGTGATAATAGCTGATTTTTTTGACCATGTGGGGGCAGTAGAAATAAGTTGTTTTAAATTGTTGAGTTGTTGAACTTGTTAGCAAACAATTGCCTATTTACACATCCCGCTGTTACAGAGCAACGTTCATTTGGAGTCATGTTTGTGTCCACCTGATGAATATAAGTCAATATTCACTCTCTTTGAGCTCTGTTTTGGTCTCTACCAACTCCTGATGGAAATATCTGCCATTTCCTGCTAAGCAGGTAGTGTACAGTGATTTTTCTTAGAGGTTTTTCATTGAAAACAGCTGCCTGCTGCAGCTGAAAATTACTGAATGAGAGCAATGAGAGTGAACCAAAAACTGTAAAGTCGTGGGCTGAACAGCTAAACAATAGTTTAAACTATAGTTGCTTAATTGAATCGACACAGTCAGTGTAAAGCTGTGCGCTGAATTCTCAAAAAGCCCAAAACCACTGTGCAAATAAATGTCAGCTATTGTCCTTCTAAAGATAGTGATGGGATTATGTCACCCTAAAGGTCACAGATTCCCAGCTGTTGTGCATTTGTGTAGCGCTGATTTCATTGAAGATTTTTTTATTGACACAGAAAAAAAAAAAAAAAGCAGTTTCAGCTGTTTCTCCATCCTGAATACTTTTCGACACAAGAGATTAGTCATCACTGTGACGTCCACTGTGCTCTGCTGTGGCCGGTGTCTTCACAAACGTTCACACTGATCACCGCTGAAAGCAGCTCTGTGTAACACTACATGTCACATCATTTCATTGTAAAGAGACAAAGCTACAGTTTGTCTTTATGGGGATTAGCTGCAATGTTCTTTCTTTTGTTTTGTTTTATTGTGGTGCTTTGGTTTGGATTGGTGCTATTAGTTCACTGTTGTTGTAATTGTTATCATTTTAACAATTGTGCTTTTAATTATTCAGAAATCAATTTGAGCCTGTTGTAACAATACCAATCTGCAGAGCTGGTCCCCTCACCCACCAGCCATCCTCTTTGGGTTCCTTTGTTCATTTCTATCAGAATATAAGCTTTTAATGTACACTCCCTGACTTGGTTAACATGGCCAGTAGTGCCTCAAAATCACAATGCAAATTGTAGAATTATTTCAAATACCGTAGCAAATTCTGAAAGGGCACGGTACAGATATTGGCATTTCCCAGCGCTCTAAACATCTTAACAATTTTAGGACAATAAAAATAACTTATTTGGGCGGCATAAACAAACCTTTAGGTTTTGGGAACGCCTTAACAAATGTTTGGTACTCGGATGGTGTGTAGGGCTCAAAAAAGTCAAACAGTCTTGGGGTATAGAAACGTAAACGTGGGGCATAGAGACATTATTTAATTTAAAGTTTTTGTGCGGATCATTTGTATGCCATCGGTGTACAGCTAACTTCACCCCCACAGTTTTCATTATTGAACACACAATTTGTATCATTTATCAATTGCACACAAAGTTTCAGAAGATAGTTCTTGTTTTAGTCTCTGAAAGGCGTTTTATTTTCTCTGTATCTACCTGTGCCTATAATAAAGGTTCACACTGAGAAGTGAGCCTGTTTTATCTGAGTAAATAAGAGGGACAGTACCGGTAATTGTTGTTTTGTTTTGTCACATGATAATTATAACATGACATGTACTGTATGTTGTTCAATACTATAGAAAATGAATCTGTTTGTCCCCCATGTACATCTTTTTAAAAGGAAATATTAAATTGATTAAACATGACGCATTGTTGATTCTAAGAAATGGGATTTTGTCATTTGAGCTTTTCTGTCCTCAACTTACTTGTGCTAAAATAACACACTTCAGCATCCAGACAGAGGTTGAGATCATCCGTGATCTATTTCTGGATCTGACAGTCTTCATGGAAAAGATGAAGCAAGAACTTCTTCCTTTTGTCTGAATGAGGCTGAGACATCCCTCGTCGATCGGACTTGTTGAAAAAAAAAGGGTCAGTAGGCTCCTTACATGTACTGTCTTCATCTCAAGTCGAACACTATTTCACATGCTTGACAAAAACATAACTATGACAAAACAACACATCACCTACGCACACACACACACACACACACACACACACACACACACATACACACACCTGTCAGCACAATGTACTTTCCACCTATGCGTGAACCTGCATCAGTTATTATGGGCGTTTGAAACACAGCAGCCTCTCTGATGACACTAACCACAGCCTGGGTGGAACCGGCAGCTCTCAACTGAAACACCATCATTTGGCAACAGATTGAAGATAATTATCACTTTGCAGTTGTTGATGCCATCAAAACTTGTCTGCTGCTGGCAAGATGAATTGGATTGACTAATTGTGCGATTAAACCTTCATATCTGCTGACACAGACACTGTCACCAGCCCGTTAGGTCATTATTTCATCCTTGCTCTGATGACTTTAAATATGACAGAAATACAGAAGTAGGTATCTGTGCGTGTGTGTGTGTGTACGCGCAGTTCTTGTTTCACACACATCTGTGGGAGTATGAGGAAGTAGCTTTTTGAATGTTGCAGTGGATGTCTTTTAGCTCGCAGGCTGCTGTTGGCTCTGACTGTCTGACTGCTGTGTGATGGCTGCAGTCTGAGGACTGTGGATTTTAACATCACACAAATAAACACGCTCTCTGGACAGTGGACACCTGAGGACTAGAGGAGGCCCGCTGGAACGATGGTACAGTACCACACCTTCATTTGCTATCTCTCACACAACTTCAGACAGCTGTAGCATGTATGTACACTCCTAAAACTAGAGCTTATGTATCTTATCATACATTAGGTGATCTCACACAGTTTCACTCTTAATGCTGCCTTTTTAAGAGTTTTCTGTGTGTAAAAGTTACACCAGTTCACAATGAATTGCATTTCAATAGTTTCCATTTGTTAAGCCATAAAAGGGTATTTCACGCTTTGAAGTCAGTTGTGACATGATGAATGATGTGATAGCATTTCTTAAAAGGCCATCTCTTCAGGGGAATTGAGCTGCTTCACAGCAGCAGAGCAAGTTTCCTCTTTTTCAGGACGAGCCCTTTCATTGAGACTCAAGGCAGCTCAAATACATTAATTGCATTGTTGTGCTCCTTTGATTTATGATCACATCTTGGATTAAGATTAGAGCTGTGTGTAATGTGTCTGTAGTGTAATCTCAGTTTACAAGATTGATCTCATATGGTGCTGAAAACACTGTGAAGAGCAGGCGGTTGCAGGAAGAGAACCGGTAGCATGTACAAAGTTTCTAGGGTTTCACAAGAGGCAGAGATGAGGTGTGAGAGGGGGAAGTGGACTACATGGGAGGCCTGTAGTTTCTGTCACAACACTTCCTCCTCACAAGCAGAGTGGTCCAAAAACTCATGCAATCTATTGTTGAAGTCATAACGTGCAGCCAAATGTCTCTTCCTGAGAACCGAGGAAAATTTTGTTTTTCCTAGTCAGATTTTTTTGTGATTCCATACCTGTTTAAGGTTAAAAAAACATCTTACAATTTAAATTTTTTTATTTTTATTTATTTAAAGAATGTCCACTGTAGTGGACAACAGGATCATTTGAGTATGAAAAAAGACAAATTTGGTAGATGTGGAGTCATTATTTACATGAAGATAGTCCTGATGTCCACTATAATTGACATTCATAAAATGCCAATTTTTCAAAAGATACATAATGTAGTTTCTATCAGAACTCAATATATGATTCC